>NW_025849513.1:199710-246122 GCF_002878395.1 Capsicum annuum
TCTCGGCTTCGGGTGCCAGTCCGGCCCGATGGGATTTTGGGGCGTGATAATGATGGTCTGAGAAGATATCACAACAAACTCCATACAAGTAGTGCCTCCACAACTTCAAGGCAAACACAACTGCGCATAACTCCAAATCGCAAGTAGGATAATTCCTCTCATGAGGCTTCAACTGATGAGATGCATATGCAATTACCTTGACCTCTTGCATCAACACAACACCTAACCCAGCACCTGAAGCATCACAAAAGATGGTAAAGCCCACACATTCCTTAGGCAAAGTCAATATAAGAGCTGAAGTCAACAAATCCTTGACCTTTTGAAAGCTTGCCTCACAAGCATCGGATCACTGAAAAGAAATCTTCTTTTAGGCCAACTTGGTCAATAGAGATGCAATAGATGAAAAATCCTTTAAAAATGTTGATAATACCCGGCCAACCCAACAAAACTCTAAATCTTGGTAGGTGAAGTAGGTCTAACCCAATCACGAACTGCTTGAACCTTGGCTGAACCATAATACCTTCCTTAGTTACCATATGACCCAAGAAAGAAAGAAACTCCAACCAAAACTCGTACTTAGAGAACTTAGCATACAATTTCTCATCCCTCAATCTCTGAAGCACAATCCGCAAATGCTCCTCATGCTCAACCTCACTCTTGGAATACACCAAGATATCATCTATAAATATAATAACAAAATAGATAAAATAAGGTCGAAACACCCAGTTCATCAACTCCATGAATGCAGCAGGGGCATTGGTCAACCCAAAAGACACAACCAAGAACTCATAATGACCATATCAAGTTTGAAAAGCTATTTTCGAAATATCAGAAGCTCTAATCCTTAACTGGTGATAATCGAACCTCAAATGAATCTCAAAAACACTGTAGCACCCTGAAACTGATCAAACAAATCATCGATGCGAAGAAGAGGATACTTATTCTTAACTGTCACCTTATTTAACTAGCGATAATCAATACACATCCGCATAGACCTATCTTTTTTCTTCACAAACAAGATAGGCGCACCCTAAGGTAAAACACTAAGTTGAATAAATCCCTTATCCAACAACTCCTGCAAGTGATCCTTCAGTTTCTTTAACTCTATTGTGACCATCCTATAAGAAAGAATAGAAATGGGCTTGGTGACTGACTCAACATCAATAGCAAATCAATATCTCGATATGGAGGCATACCAAGTAAGTTTATAGGAAACACATCTATAAGCTCACAGACAATACGAACAGAATCCAATGAAGGAGGCAATACAATATTGGTGTTATGAATATGAGCTAAGTAATATAAATATCTCCTCTCAACCAATTTACAAGCCTGAATAAAAGATATAATCATCTTAAGACCCAAATGAAGTAAACCCTTCCAAGATATCCTTGGCATATCGGACGAAGCTAAAGTCATGATCTTAGCAAACCAATCTAAAACTGCATGATAAGAAGTAAACCAATCCATGCCTAAAATAATATCAAAACCAACCATATCTAATACAAGCAAATCTACCAAAGTCTCACGACCGGCAAAAGTCATAAAACAAAATTGGTGCACCCAATCCACCACTAAAGAATCACCTACTAGGGTAGATACATAAATAGGCATGGCAAGAGACTCACTAATAGAATCAAAACCCAAAGCAAAATATTCAGACATATAGGAAAAAGTCGATATGGGATTAAATAATACAAATGAGGTCTGAAATAAATAAGGACGATACCTGTAATCACAACATCAAAAACCTCTGCCTCAGGTCTGGCTGGTATAGCATAATACTGACCACGATCATGAACTACTTGGGTGGCCCTATGACTACCCCCACGAGCTCTACTACCTTTGCCCCTCGCACCTATGGTAGCACCCCTACCCCTTATAGATAAAATAGAAGTAACTCAAATTACCCTGTGGGGACAGTCTTTAGCCACATGGCTAATCTCATCACACACATAGCAACCTCTACGACCAGTCTCAACAGGAGAAGGTACAACTAGGCCCAAACAGCCACCCTAAAATATTGAACTAAAAGATCCACCACCTGAACTCTGTAAAGATGCCTGCACTAGCCTACCCTAGTATCTACGAGAACCTTTAAAATCTCTGTCTCGAGAGGTCTGAATCCTGAACTCACCAAAACGTCATGCCTTTTTGGTGCCTCCCTGAGATACACTAAGAATACCCTCTGTCATCTTAGCATGATCTACTATAATCAAGAAAGAAACCCCAAACACAACCATCTAAGATGTAACAAACTAAAAAGAAATATCCAAACCCTTGACGAACTTTCAAATATTCATAGACTTAGTGGAAATGCTATCATTGGATTATCTGGACAGGGCATGAAAGAATGCCTTATACTCAGCAACTGTCATAGAGCCCTGCTCCAAATGATCAAACTTATTCCGCATACGGTCTCTTAAGCTAATTGGTATAAATCTCTCTATGAAAGCCTCAACAAATTGATCCCACGCCATCTCAGGAGAATCGCAGAGTCTACAACTGATAAACAACCTCCACCAATCTCTTGATGCATCTCTCAACTAATAAGATGTAGTATAAGCCACGCCATCTGCGCAGAAAGATTGAAACATAAATTAAAACACAAGGTATGAAAGAACGTAACACGATAAGAATAAAATGAGGGAGGTTTCCTAAATACGTACTATAGCTTCTTGAAGATAGATACAGATGTCTACATACCAATCTGTGAGACTCTATTAGATATCCCGTTCTTACACCATTAAGACCAATGAAACCTGGCTGCTCTGGTACTAATTTATCACAACCCAAAAATAAGGGTCATGATGGCACTTGTCGCGGTGTACCTTGACAAGTAATCCTATCACCCAAACTTATACAAAAAGAGAAAAAGACAAAAATATCCTAAGGTAAGGCTTCTAAAATGAAGCTGAATCATACAAGTAATCATAACAATACGGAAAACATTATCCAAAATACCAACTATGCCCAAAACTAGGTGTTAATAGTGTAAGAACTACTAATACAATCCAAGAGTCAAATACATCAGAAAAATACCCAAAAAGGAATAATATCTGTCTCTGAATACTAATAATGACATAACTACTATACGAAAATAGAGGTGAACTTCATACGCATAAATGTCTAATCACTACCTTGCAGGCTCCAACAATCGCTCGAGTCAAGCAAGCTGAGATGCATTCAAGCTAGAACCTGCACCGAAAGGGCGTACTAAGCATGAGTACGGTCCACTTGTACTCAGTAGGTATTATAGGCCGACCAAGCAAAATAGTAAATAAAGCATACAAAATATACACTACGGGCACGTCACCTGCAATTAGAAAATATCCCATAATGATAGCCCACATCGCTTGCACTAACAGTTCTAATAAATCATATATATTAAAACATCATAACAAGATAGTACACAAGTATGCATTATATCAAATATAAGTAGAATAAGAGTAAATATGCATATACAAGATCATCAAATACAAGTAAGAGAAGATAAGACAATTACCTAAATAGCAAGTTAATACGGCAACAACACAATATAAATACAATAAAGTAAGTGCAATGTATATGATGATGATAATGATGATGCACGAGGTCGTCGTACAACCTCCGAGGTCATCGCACAATCCCTGTATACACCTACGGAGCTAAAGCTTCCCGACACATAACCCATGGAGGGTTCATCAACCCGTATACAATCCATGTATCTCATATCTCCTTTTTGGCATATCTCTCGAAAAGGGTTTTATAAGGTGATACAATATCTTATCCCCAACACATCCCTCGGGGAGGGTTTTAAAAAGATAGTGTTTCTTAAATGTTGCCACGGTGGTACCAATGTTTCATGAATGAGTATGATATGAGGATGTAATGCTCACAACCATCACAATGATTTTTTTCACAATCAACCATAATGATGTATTTCCACAATCACATGAGCCAATATTCACTCACTATTTTAGTTTCATCCACAAATTTTCACATGTCTCATATGCCAATAAAGTATGAATATAATCAAAATACATCAATGGTACCGTATTAAGCATCTTAACAACACAATGCAATTATTCACATGTATTCAAGGTTATCAATATCCCATAGGACCCTACACGGTTACACATATCACATAATAACTCAATTTTGATAATTACATCACATATAGGCCCCCACACGGGTACAACACATAAATAGCCATTTTAATGATTATTTCTCATCCTTAACATGCATTTTGTATCATCATTTACTACCCAGCCCAGTTTGAAAGAGTTAAGTCAAAAACTACCTCAAAAGCTGAAACTAGTCTGCTACACTTTGATCCCATGACCTTACTTTCCACGAACGATCTCAAAATTTACTAAAAACATCAAATATGAAATCTAAGCGTCAAAATAGAATCAACAATACCCATATTGACTATTTTTGATTCAGGATCAAAACGGACACACGAAACAGGTTTCCAAAAAGAAGGAAAAAATTAGAATTTTACTTCAAAAACATGTTCTCCAAATTTTTAGAAATCTACAGCAGAAAACCCAAGTCAAATTGAGTAAAAACGAGGTTCAAATTGAACAAAAACTATTTTTAAGCTTTACCGGATAAAAATCTTTGAAATCCGGGTTAAAATCAAGAATCGGAATTATTTTAGGGGTTAAATTGATGAAAAACTAGTAATTATAAGTTAAAAATATTATTCAAGTGAAAAGAAGTGAAATTGGAGTTTGAAATCAAGCCCTAAGATTTTTGGATTTTGAGAAATTAATCAAGAAATTACTAAGAAAATGGTGAATTCTTACCTTAAATTCATAATAAAACCAAGAAATATGTGTTAATCTAGCCACCCAAGGTCCCACAAGCTTCACTTTTAAGCTCTCACACTATTTTAGAGTTTAACCCCAAGAGACAAGGTGAAAGATTAGACAAAATGGGCAAAAAGAAGGAGAAAAACTGTTATAAACAGTGCAGTTTTTTTCTGGACCAGCACTAAGCAAAAAAGCTATTTTTTAGTCCGATTCGAACTTCGACGGGGTGCTTGGGTTTCATTCAGAGTACGATATACACAAACAAACTATGCAACCATACTAAATTCGACATTTCAGACGCGTTGACAATATCGAATATTTTAAAAAAATATTATTTTTTCACAAAATTGACCCCCGAAATCCGAAATCACAATTTTCCAAATCGAGAGTCAAAATGAGATTTAAAAGTTGTAAAATCATACCAAACATGCTAACACCCTAAAATCGATATTTTGGATCTGTTTTCAAAGTTGAATTTTTCATCCGAGGTCGTTTCGACCAAATGTGGATTTCACACTCATATTAATAATTTTTCAACTTTCCGATCAATAGTTCGAAATGAGATCGGGCGCACCAGGACCAAACCAAAGGTCTACCTAGCCTAAAATTAATATTATAGAGCTGCTGGTGCATTTCGTTTGATCATTCGTTGCATGGATCAAAAGATATTCACATAAGTCCAAAATAAGGCTCTTGAAGCTATCAAAAACCAAAATATCTCATAAATGATATCAAAATGCATCGAAAATTATGTCAATCACTCCAACACTCCAGAAATACCATAATGTAACTACGGAGAGGGGTAAAATAGTTAAATCACATAAAATCATAAATTTCACATATTTCATCAAATTTTTGGGTCGTTACACTTTTATTTTTGATTTAACATGCTCAAAGTGTTATTAAGAAATAATAAAAATAAATAGAGGTAGGGAGATGGTAATTGTAACAGGAGAGAAAGTGTAGGAAATTGTGGTGGTTGTGACAAGGATGGGATGGTGTGTAGGGTAGGGGGTGGTCTTGGTGGGTAGGGGATAGACAGAGTGGTGGATGTAGGTGGCATTTGGGGTAGGGGCAGAAAAAAATGATTCTTTTAGAAAAATAAAAGTGAAAAAGTTTTAGGGTCAAGGTAGGTGGGGGGAGGGTGGTAAGAAATTTTTTTAATTGTTTTTGTAAAAAACTAAAATAAATTATAGAGTGGTGGGGGAGTAGGGGAATTGGGAGTGAGTGGAGTAAGAAAAAAATTTAAACAAAAATTTTAAAAGCTTTTAAAATATAAAATTTGTGGGGGGTGTTGCAGTGGTAGGATTAAAGGTGGGGATGAGTGTGGGGTTGCTGGGAGGGCTTTTATTTGAATTAGTTTAGTAGATATAATATTAAGTATAAATCAAATACTTAAAGATATTAATGATGAAATTAAATAATAAAAAAATTATGAACAATCAAATAAAATGTGAAAAATTAAAAGAGAAAAATAAACTACATGTTCTTAGTTTGATATGGGAGTTTTAAAATTTAAATTTGAAATTTAAATTTTTTGTAATTGGCACAATTAAGGCACAGTGTTTGAAATGAAATTGAACGCTAAAACTCTTTTTTTAAATGTGTAATAACTTGTTAAAGTTGAATTTATAGACTAAAAAAAAAAATTGAAATGGAAGATAAAAATATAATAATATAATTTCATGTCTTATTTGATTAAAATTATAAAAGTAAAAGTCCAACGATAAGATTAACAATTATTTAATATTTCTTATTTTATAACTTTTAAAAATCAGTCAATGGAATATGATTTTAAAAAATATTACTATTGTTCTTTTCATATTGACATAACTAAAATAGCTAAAATTGTGATAAGTTATTAAGTATCTATTGTAATTTTACTATTAACAATTATTTTAATATTTCATTGACTTTTGAAATATGTTAATGTGATATAATAAAATTTGATTATTTTTTAATTTCAAAGTAAAAACCATAATATTTTTAATAAATATTTTTTTAAAAAAAGGTATTTCGTGCATTGTGCGGGGTACCTATACTAGTATATTATAAAGCAGAGGACGAAGCACCACAATTAGTCAAGTGGCAGCATAAAATCTTGCCAAGTGTACAAATTTAGGATAAGACTAACAATATTATAGTAAAAATTAATTAAAATATTATAAATATTTGAACTTGAAAGTATTAGATGTCTTTTAAAAAAAGATTATCATTATTTTAAAATTAGGAACCAAACCTTAAGAGTTATATGTTCTATACAGAATTAAATATGCAAAGTTAATGTGATAATTCAGTTGTTATCAATTGTCAGATTAAATTTAAAAATTTCAATACAAATAATAATAATAATAATAATAATAATAATAATTTTATCACGACTAAAAACACATTTCAGCCACAATAATTTTGAATTTAATTTGATTATAACTTCTTCCATGATTTTAGAGTTTTAATATTATCTCAACTCTTAGTGCTTATCATAATTTAATTTGAATTTGAATTTAAAATTATATTATTTCTATTCTTTATCTTTATCTCAACTATGCAATTCAAAAACTAAAAACTAAAGCAACATTATAGATACATACATCGATAGTTTCAAATTCATCCCTAAAAAATATACAACTACCAATATCATAAAAAAATATCTACTAAAATCGACTTTGTTCATGAAATGTCAAATAATAAAGTGCAATGGAACTTAAAGCTTCACCTAATATGATAGTAGCATATTTCAGAACTTTTAGATCATGGAAATCCCGATAAATTATTATTGTTAGAAATACTATTACAAGATGAAAAAGTATACATACTACATTCATTTTTTATTACAATAATTTTATTTGTTTTATAATACGCTCAACTATGAATTATTATTTGTTTGCAGGTGATCGTATTCAGGCATCAAGAAGAATTTACATTTATTCAATTATAGCTATTCAAACGAAGCAACAAGAATAATTTTTCTCTCTTGGCTTTAGCAGCTATTCTACAAATAGAGTAGCAAAAATCACCAGTAAAATCTCCAATGAAATTATCGGCAACGTTGACAGTGCCAATGGTACTTGATACTGGCCAACATAACTTTTGATGACATCATTCGAAGCCAATATATGAAGAATCAAGCTTTGGTCATATTGAGGGCACAGGAACATTCATGGAAGAACCGTTTTGAGCACATCATAGAGTAATTTCGTGTGTGGAAGGTTGCTTGGGGGCTTGCCTTGATGCCTACAAAAGTGATGCATGGATGAACCCACGGCTTGAAGTGTCAATTCCATAAAGGGGCAGCTTTGGAGTGTTAACTTCATTAAGGGGGTTTTAGTAATTTCACCCATTATGTAATAGTTTAGCCTAAGACTATAAAAAACTACTGGTTAGGTTATTTTCTCTTAGTTTTGAAGATTATTCTCATGATGTATTCATGAACTCCAATGGGAGTGATTTAGGTTAGGGCTTGGAAAAGCCGATATTGAACTTTGCTTAGAAACAATGGTTGTAAGGCAAATTTAATCCCCTTTGTGGTCACCATAAGAAGTTGGTGTTTGATTTTATGAGTTTTAGGGGTCTTTGCATTTGATACACGCGTTGGTTTTTACTTTTTCGTAGTCTCTTATGTCAACTTATCTATCTTTTCTTTCTTGCATCTTGCAGTTTTCTAGCTTCCCGAGGTAGGTTTCTATCTTTCATAGCTTGATCCGTATCATTTGGTATCAGAGCAAGGTTTAATTTTGTTATTTTGTTCCTACAAAACCAATCTTGGGTTGTTATCTTGAAAATCACGAAAAAGAAAGTTATTGTTCACATTTTGGTCTTCCTTGAATTTTTGAGTTTTAGATTTTTGTGTCTTCTTGTATTTCTAGTGTTAGATCCTTGTTCCCTAACACTAATAGAGTCTAGATCTTGGATTTGAGCTTATTCCAGATTGCTTTGAGCCATTCACTATTGTTAAGCTTGAAGTTGAAGAAACTTGAAAGGTGGATCTCGAAATTAGAAGGGTTTTTGTGAGATTTGTGGCTTGAAAAAGTGTTGGTTGCACTTGGGGGTTGAACGAGAGCTTGAAAATTTCAAAAATCATCAAATTTGAAGGTCATTTGTTTTAAGGTTCACTTTTGAATGTTCTTGGTACTCTTCATATATTGTTGAAAAAAAACATTTAAAAAGTGTTGTTTGATCCAAAAGGGGGGAGAAAGAGAGTGTTGTCCTTTTTTGTACAAAGAATATTCCAAGCATATTCAAAGTCTTCCAAAGGAAGAAAGAATTCAAAAGGCATCAAAAGGAATATTCTCAAAGAAAAGGACAAGGGAAAGTACCGGGGGGGGGACCACAACAAATTCAAACACTTTTGAGCTTGAAAAAGGTCCAATTTTTGTATTTTGTTCATCTAAAAACCAATCACCACTCCTTCTAGTTGAAGATTGATCAAAATTCAAATTGCAAACAAGAAAATTCCCAAACGTCAACCAACCATTTAGAAGATGCCACATCATCGACGTTCCAAAATACCTTTAAGCTCAAATTTAGGTTCTAAGTTTCTTTTGTTTCATTCTTTGGTTTCTTTCCTTGATTCTATTGCTAATTAACAACTATTAATCACCTACTTAGTTTTAAATTAGTTGTTGAATTCGTTTTCTTTTGGGTCTTCTTTTTTTGTGCACTTTTCTCATTTTAAACTCGTCATAATTTCTTTGGTTCTAGTTCGTAAGTAGATTTTGTTTTGTGTCTTGAGTCGATCAAGCAAGAATTTATTTCGGCAGCAAAGTAGTAATTGACACCTTATTGACTACCGGAGTATAAGAAACTTTCAATAATCCACTCCAATTGTGAGGATCACAAAGGTGAGTGCATACGAGTGTTGGTGAGGAGCTTTTACTACTAATCTTTTTTGTTCATTTTGTAGGTACAAGGTGATATAAGGAGAATATGTTGTTGTTAGCCTCGGATTATTGTGACTATGATATGAGAGACTATAATTATAGTGAGGGATGCTATGGCTACGATGATGATGGAGATTATGGGGGATATGAATATATACATAATCAAGATATGGATGAGAATAAGGGTTACTAATTTAAAGGAAAAAGTGAGATGAATGAAGTGTCTAGTTCTTATGGTGAGTACGGAGATGATGAAGAGCTTTGTAAGGGCTCTTATGAATAAGATGGGGCAAGTGAGAAGTCTTACATGTCCCACTCTAATTATCAAGGCAATGCCAAGTATATTCTTCTCTTCCCTACGACTTCTAAGAGTTATGATGAGAGTGCACATATGGAGTATGAAGATTCATATTCCTCGCCTTGTAGTACTTCTTATCAAAGTTGAAGTGGTGTGAATGGTTATTCTAGTTATAGTGGACATTGTCCCATGAGAAGAAGAGAGTATACATCTCTAAAACCGAGGGGTACTACATATTGTTCTTCCTATTCTATTGCCCAAACATATAGAAGCGGGAACCAAGGTCGTAATGGAGGGTATAGTAGGAGTCATGATCTTCCTATTCTACCTATCTTCATAAATTATTTGGGTCCCGAAGAGTATCTTGATTAGGAATGGAAGTGTGAAAGGATCTTCAAGGATTATGATTTGAATGAACTTGTAAAAGGTACGTGTGCCCTTTAATATATTCGAGGTCCGAAATCAATTTGGTGGGATGCCAAATGAACGTCCGACAAAACATGGAGTTCCTTGAAAGAACACATGAGAGGTACTCATGTACCAATGAGGTATATGAAGCTTTACAATGTTGAACCAAGAAGAAAAGTTTACTCTAAAAAGGTAAGCATTTGTGGGGTACCAGGCTACCTCTTTGTGCAAGTTGATTGGTGCTATAGAAACTACATCATTCCACCCATGGTTGATCATTTAGGGATATATTGGGAACCTTTACTTGTTCCATATTCCTTGGATGGGTATAAGGTTACCGAGAGAGTGAAGGCTTACTTCACCTAATTTAGATACTATAAGGAGGTGTGGTGTGACATCTTTTCCTTGAAACAAGGTCATTTATGCCTGGGTGCCGATTGGTTTGCACAACATAGAGTTGCAAAGGTGAAAAATTGGCCTAAGATTGTAATGGGCCATTGGGAAAATCATCTCTTTCCATCCATTCTACCCAAATCTCAAAGAGATGTGACCACTTAATTCAAGCCGAATAATTATGAGAGACAAAAGATTGAGAGGAGTAAGGGTGTACAAGGTGGAAATTTGAGAGTAGAAAAAAGAGAGGTTGTGAGGATTGAAGTGAGGGGGTTTCCACCAAACTGAGCTAACTTTGTTTGTCCTTCTATTTCTAAGAAAATTTATATACGTACCAACATGGCAAGCGGAGGAGAAAAAGTGCCAAAAGATAAAATTTCTTTTGAAAATTTGACAAAGGTAATCTTGGACGATTCCAAAGCTTGTCACCAAGGTAAATAAGAATGTTCTCAAGAACTTCAAGGTAAAAGAGCTAACTCTTACACTTTTGTGCATATGAATGATAATTGTGTGGCTATTAGCCCTTGAGTGTTATTAGTAGCTTACCTACATGTGAGTGTATTGAATTTTTGCCTTTTGTTGATGATGTACAAGTTGTGAGTAAGGATACACTATTTGATCCTATTGATGACCGAATTGACTCTTCTTGTAAGATTGATTTATGTCCACCTAGTGTTGAAGCCTTTGTAAGTGTAGATACGCTAGTTGATCCTATTGATGACCACATTGACTTTTCTTGTAAGATCAGTTAGTTTCCACCTAGTGTTAAAGTCATTGTGTTGAATGATAGTACATCATCTTGTGGAAATTGTACTGATCAACTTATATGCGAAACTAGTCCACCACTTGAGGATGTGTGTGTTGTAATTAATGGTCCTCAAGTGAGTGAAGAATTTGAAAATGTTGGTAAAAAAGATAGGAGTGACCCCTTGAGCTTGTCCTTTAGTAAAGATTCTAATGTTTTCTTGGCTCATAGGGATAATAATATGCTTGAAAAATTTTGATACTTGATAATGATCTTTTAGAGAATGGATTTGTATGTTTTATAACCTCTTCATGGATAGATCCTTCTCTCTTTAAAGACAATATCTTATTTGAAGATGATGAGCTCACTCCTAATGAACCTAGTGGTGAGAATGATGTTGAAGGTGTATATTATCTTGAAGGCTATAACCTAAATTCTAACCCACTATGGTTTGACAACATTCCTCCTAAAGATGGAAATCTCTTCTTGGAAGATGAGAGTACTCTTAAGGGGAAGGAATGTGAGGTCTTGAAAATGAATAATCAATTTAGTGATGATAATTTTGATTTGCTTGAATCCTTAAGAAACCCAATAAGTGATTTTTCCTTGAAAATTGATTGTGGTTGATCCTTTGTATGACACCTACCCATGTTTGATGACTATGAGGATAAATTGCTTGCTTCTTATGAAGATTTAAGTAAGAATCCCTTGGAAAATGGTGGTGGTATGTGTCTACTTGAGGGTACTTCCATAGAAAGAGAAAGTGTCGATTGCTTGGAAAGTACTTCCTCTTCTACTTTGTGTGGCCTTATTATTGGGAGTACTCATAGTGATGATTTCGAAACTAGTAGTGAGTACATATATGAGGACACCTTAGTTGAGGTTGACTTGAGTGATACCTTTCTCTACTCTCTATTTGATTTTGATGATATATATGCTATTGTAGAGGGTATGTATTTTAGTTTGGGTGAAGTCTATGGGGAAAGAGAGTGTTGTCTAGACCCGTGTCTATGGCCACTCTTTCTATTTGACCCCAGTGCCAAATGTGTGAATGATGATGTTGGCACACCTAACTTATTTCTTGTTCTACATGACAAGTAAAGTTTGAATGAGGATGTTGGTATCCTTCCTTATAATGGAAAGTAATTCTTGGGGATTCACAATCTACTTGAGGGACCAACATTGTGCAAAGGAAAAAACTCCAACTATGATGAAGGGTCTTTAAAGAAGGGGGGCCATGAAAAGTTCCAAGAGAGTTCACCATTGTGTGTTTCTATTCTTGACGAAGGTTTTATCACTTGTAGGTCAAAAAGAGAGTCTTCTCTTGAAACTACTTTGGATAAACTCCATTTTTGTGATACCCTTCTTCAATATGTGTGTAGAGATGATGATTGTAACGCCTCAAAATCTAGTTCCTGGGATGTCACACGGTGCTCCAAACTACAAGTAGTCCTGAGCTAACCCTAGTTGCCTTCTAACACATCTGAATCTCAACATAGAGAAATATAAGTATAAATCATGATGAAATGCAGAAAACTATCTGAATATATCTGAAAGTACTAATCTCATCAATCTAATTAAACAAATGCTGAAAATCTAAATACTAACTCAAAGGTCAAAATCTGAATCTAACAGTCCAACATGCCTCTACTATCTGAATCTAGAGAGTCACTGGGATAGGCCCCAGATGACTCAACTGTATGAAATGAGTAAAGACATATCTACTAGTAACTTGGAAATCTGAATAACTAAGCCCTCGAAACTATGAGGACTCACCAACTGTAGGGATGTAGATAAGATACTCGAAGATCAATCACGCTGCTGAGATTGAGCACCTGTACCTACATTATGAGACAATGTAGCATATAGACACATATATTTGGATCAGTACTTTGATGATGTACTGAGTATATGGGGGTGTATGCAATAAGTAAATAATATCATCGCAGTTTATGAATCATGCATGCTAAACGTAAATGACTCACATAACTCGAGTAAATCTGAAATACTGAAATCTAAAATCATAAATACTAATGCATATATTTTGAATCTTGTGAGTCATTACACTTAGTTCTAAAAATCTGTATTCTTGTTTTTTTGTTCTCAAATCATGTAAGTTAGATGAAATATGAAGCTCATTCTGCGTAGTAAGTACTTTATCTCAAAAGTTGTTTTAAGAGTGGGGACATATATTTGGGAGGTTCTTCTAACCAACATGTACACCATGTGAGCATTCATGGTGTCCCACGACTAGCCCCCGTAAGGTTAGAGTTGTTCTACCCTTGCCATCAGAATAGAACAATCTCATCTCTGTAATCCACGTAGAAGTGGGAATAATCTAAATCCTACATTGGCACGTAGTTCTGGGGTATAAAACCACAGTAACGTACCCATCTCGATGCTAAATACTACTCCTATTCTCATGCTCAAAATCTCAAGAAAAAAATCCACTTTAAAAGTAATCTAATGGTTTATAATGAAAACCAACTGTAAATCTGTAATCTGAATCTATAAATTGGATTTCTAATCTGTTCTGAGACCAAAAGGTCAAATCTTTCTCAATAATCTAAAAGCATTCTAATCATGGGGTGCTTATAGCACAACAATTCTCAAAATAACAATCTGAAAGACGACTTAATGACCCAAGTTTAAATCTCATGATAAAACATCTCAAAAGTCATGCTTGATAGCATAAACATTTAGAATTCATCATAAAATCTGGAAATTTCAGCAATGTCCATAAAAATATATTCATACTCATATAATTCAACTTCTAAAGCATTGAAAATCTCATAATCTCATGAATAGCAATATGGGGTATAAACACAACTTCAAATTCATAGGAAAACATATAAAATCATGTATCTTTGTAATTAAAACCAAGTTTTGGGCACAAGGACGAAATGATTGTCCTTTTTGAAACCTCACATACCTTAGATTATGAACTAGATGCACAAGCTTGCTTTTTGAGACTCTATTCGCACTCTTGAATGAAGATTCTTGAAGCTCTTGGTCTAGGAATCTTAAATATTGAATCAATTTGGAGAAAGGATGGTGGAATCTTGAGTTTCTTTGAGATAAATGTTGAAGCATAGGGTTTTGGATGAGAGAAATTTTGATGAAACTTAGCATATAATGCTTCTAAAAAGGCTTTAATCTCGTGTTTGGACAGATTGGGGGTTGGGGAAAAGTCCAAAATACCCTCCATTAACTTCTAAACGAAACTGAAAAAATAAACTGGGGCCCTAATTTTTGGCCTTGGAGCGATGCGCCACAATCGCGCTAAGCCACTGGAAAATGCCAATTGGGAACTGGGCAGACTCCGCGATGCGGGGTCATCGTGGTACCCCTTTGGAATGCCATTTTGGCATATGGCGCAACGCATCGTTATTGCACTGAACCTCTGGAAATTGACCAATGGAAAATCTGCCCTCTCCGCGACACACGAATATCATGGAGGGCCACTGGAAAATAACACTTAGGAATTAATACTGCTCTGCAACGCGCTAAGGGTCCAAATGACAGTGTTTTACGAGTGGAACTTAAATTGGCCATAACTTCTTACCTGGTTATCGGATTTAGGCAAATCTTATATCATTGGAAAGCTTATTCAATTTCCTACGTCATGAAAAATTCAAATCTAAAAATTCCGCTTAAATTAAAATTCATTTATTCTAAAAGCTAATTCTTGACATTTTTTGGGATGAGTTTAAGCTAAGAAAATTGCGGGGTATTACAATATCTCCCCCTTGGGAACATTCGTCCTCGAATAGGATAGCTAAGCTAAAATTTCAGAGGAATCTAAGAGAATAGGATAACATGCACAACTGAAATGAACTGAACATCTAAACCTAAATTATTCTGAGCTTCTTAGTAATTCTGAGAGTGCATAAACTTACATGAGGACATCTATATTTCTGAATATCTGATTAGAAAGGAACTAAATTAAGGACGAGTATGAACTTCAACTGGATCTGAGTTTGCAGAGAAAATCTGAGGGTACTTGGCTTGCATATCTGCTTCTGCTTCCCAAGTGGCACCCTCAACGGACTGATTTCGCCAAAGAACATTGACCAACGAAACTTCTTTGTTCCTTAGTCTATGGATCTAATGATCTAAAATATCAATTGGAATCTCTTTTTATGAAAGGTTGTTCTGAATATCTGAGCTTTATAAAGGAGATACAATGGTGGACTCACCAATACTCTTCTTAAGCATAAAGACGTGGAATACAGGATGAACTGCTAACAAGTCTGCGGGCAACATGATCTCATAAGCTACTTTCCCAATACGACTTAAAATTC
Source organism: Capsicum annuum (assembly GCF_002878395.1). Classification (NCBI taxonomy): domain Eukaryota; kingdom Viridiplantae; phylum Streptophyta; class Magnoliopsida; order Solanales; family Solanaceae; genus Capsicum; species Capsicum annuum. The sequence continues at coordinate 215,538 of NW_025849513.1, forward strand.
TATAAGGGCCAACATACCCGGGACTAAGCTTCCCCTTCTTGCCAAACATCTTTACCCCTTTCATGGGTGAAATCTTCAGATATACTAAATCACCAATTTCAAACTCAAGGTCCCTTCTTCTCATATCTGCATGAGATTTCTAATGACTATGGCTATTTTCAATCTTTCTCTAATCAGCTCAACTTTCTCCATAGTTTCAAACACTGAATCAGGCCCAAGCAAAATGGTCTCACCCACTTTAAACCAACCTATGGGTGATCTACATTTCCTCCTATAAATAGCTTCAAATCGAGCCATCTGAATGCTAGCATGGTAACTGTTGTTATAAGCAAACTCAATCAATGGCAAATGCTCATCCCAACTACCCTTGAAATCAAAAGCACATGCCCTCAGCATATCTTCTAAAGTCTGAATGGTCCTCTCTGCCTGACCATCTATCTGAGGATGAAAAGATGAACTAAGATGGACTTAGGTTCCCAGACCTTTCTGTAAGGCTCTCCGAAACTGGAAAGTAAACTGAGTACCCCCTATCCGGGATAATAGACAAAGGAACTCCATGTAATCTGACTAACTCTTGGATATACAACTTAGCATAATCTTCAGCTGTATAGGACATATGAACTGGCAAGAAATGCGCTGACTTAGTCAATCTGTCTACAATAACCCAAATCGAATTATGATGACGACGCGATTGGGGTAAACCAGTCACAAAATCCATATTCACATCTTCCAACTTCCAAGTGGGGATACAAAACTCTTGCAACGTACCACCAGGTCTTTGGTGCTCTACCTTAACCTCTTGATAAGTTGCACATTTAGCTATGAACTTTGCTACATCTCTTTTTATACCATTCCAACAATAGATCTTCTACAAGTCGTGGTACATCTTGGTATCACCTAGCTAAATAGAATAACGTGCACCATGTACTTCTGCCATAATTCTCTACCTCAAATCATCAACACAAGGCATACATAATCTACTTTGGTCTCTCAACACACTATCTCCCCCTTGGGAGAAAACCTCTACCTTTTAGTCTTTAACTGACTCCTTCAGTTTGACCAAACTAGAATCCATATCTTGTTTTTCCTTCACTTCCAAAACTAGAGAAGATTTGGAACTGCTCTGAACCCAAATATTCCCTTCAGCTGAGTCAACCAACCTAACACTCAATCTAGCCAAACGATGAACTTCTCAAACTAGCTCTTTCTTACCATTCTCCACATGAGTAACACTGGCCATAGACAACCTGCTAAGGGCGTCTGCCACTACATTGTCCTTGCCCAAATGATACAACACACTCATTTCATAATTCTTCAACAACTCTAACCACCTATTCTGGTGGAGATTCAACTCCCTCTGAGTAAACACATATTACAAGATTTTATGGTCTGTGAAAACATCAACATGAACACCATACAGATAGTGTCTCCAGATTTTCAAAGCAAACACCACAACAGCTAATTCTAGATCATGGGTTGGGTAATTCTTTTCATGAGGCTTCAACTGTCTAGAGGCATAGGCTATAACCTTACCTCTCTGTATTAACACACAACCCAAACCAACTCTAGAGGCATCAAAATACACCATAAAACCATCTGTACCATCAGGTAAATCTAACACTGGGGCTGAAGTGAGTCGAGTTTTCAATTCATAAAAACTCTTCTCGCAGAAATCTGAACACTAGAACTTAACTTTCTTTTGGGTTAATCTAGACATAGGAGATGCAATAGACGATAAATTTTCAACACAACGATGGTAATAGCCAGCTAAACCCAAGAAACTCCTAATATCTGATGAAGTGATAGGTCTAGGACAATTTCTTATAGCTTCTATCTTTTTGTGATCAACTCTAATGCCATCTGTGGAAATAATATGACCGAGAAAGGCTACTGACCTTAGCCAAAATTCACACTTGCTAAACTTGGTGACCAATTGATGATCTCTAAGAGTTTGAAAGACAATTTTAAGATGGTCTGCATGGTCATCCTCACTATGGGAGTATACAAGGATATCATCTATGAATACTATGACAAACATATCTAAATACTGCTTGAACACTCGATTCATGAGGTCCATAAATGCTGCTGGAGCATTGGTTAGCTCAAATGACATGACTAGAAACTCAAAATGACCATAACGGGTTTTAAAAGCTGTCTTTGGAATATCACATTCCTTTAGTTTAAGCTGGTGATAGCCGAATCTAAGGTCTATCTTTGAGAAATAATTTACACATTGCAAATGATCAAACAGGTCATCAATTTTAAGAAGAGGGTATTTGTTTTTTATTGTAACCTTATTTAGCTGATGATAGTCAATGCACATACTCAAAGAACTATCTTTCTTTTGCACGAATAGAATGGGAGCACCCCATGGAGAAACACTAGGCCTTATGAAATCTTTATCTAAAATATCTTTAAGTTTCTCCTTCAACTCCTTAAGCTCAAAGAGAGCGATACGGTATGGAGAAATAGAAATAGGTCGAGTATCTGGGAGAAGATCAATATTGAATTCTATATCTCGATCGGGAGGTGCCCCTGGGAGATCTTCTGGAAAGACACCTGGAAACTTATTTACTACATCGACTGACTGAACTGTTGGGGTCTCATACTTAGTGTCTTTAACTTGAACAAGATGATAAATACATCCTTTGGAGATCAACTTTCTGGCTTTAAGATAAAATATGAAATGGATTTTGGGGGACACTAAACTACCTGACCACACAAAGACTGGCTCATCTGGGAAATTGAAACTTTACCACACATGTGTGACAATCTATAGAAGCACAGCAGGAATGGATCCAATCTATGCCAAGAATAAGATCAAAATCAACTATGTCTAACTCCATCAGGTCTGCTAACATAACTTTATGAAGAACAGTGATAGGACACTTCTTATAGATTCGCTTAGCAACAATTGACTCACCTACTAGGGTAGAAAGCAAGAAAGGCTCAAGAATATTTTCAGTGTTTATCTCAAAATTCACAGAAACTAAGGGAGTCACATAAGAGAAACTCAACTTGGGGTCTATCAATACATACACATCAGAATGAAAGACATGAAGCATACCAGTAACAATATCAGGTGAATTTTTCTGCTCCTGGTGTGATGGTAAAACATAAAACCTATTCTGGCATTGACCGCCAATAGTACTTGATGATGTGCCGTGAGGAGGAGATGGTGCACTGTTAGGCTGAGTTTGGGGACGAACATCTCTATTTCTCTGCATAGTATGTGAGCAATATCTAATATTGTGACCCTCCTGTCCATAAATATAACAACCTTTCTAACCCCATAAATATTTACCTCCATGATCCTTACCACACTTAGCATATAGGGGACGATTGGGCTTTTCACTTACACTATTCTAAGATCTGGATATAGAAGACTTACCCAAATGTTCTTGCCTATTTATGGGTACAGGAGCACTGGCTGAAGAAGGTGTAGGCATAGATGAACGATTTTGAAACTATGAACGATTTCCTCTTCCAGACCTATTCTGACTGTGATTAAACTGCCCTATTCTAGCTTTCTTATTTACTCTCTCTCTTTCCTTCATCTTTTCTTCCTCAATCTGCTAAGCATACATCATCAATCTAGAAAGATCCATATCCCTATTGAGCATAGCCATCCTATACTCCTTAACTACCATCCCCAACACACCGATCACAAACTTACTCATGCTTGACCTAAGGTCAGCCATCTGATCAGGGGCATACTTAGATAACTGGTTGAACTTGAGGCAATACTCTTTCACTGTTATAGAGTCCTGCCTCAGGTTCATGAATACTTTTATCTTAGCTTCCCTTATCTTAAGTGGGAAGAACTTGTCTAGGAACATATCCTAAAATATTTGCCAAGTCATAGGGGCTGCATTCTCCCCTCTACTATTCTTCCATATCACCACCCAATCATAAGCAACATCCTTCATCTTATAGGATGTTAATTCTACACTCTCTTTATCAAAAAATGCATAACTCGGGTGATCTTCTTCACCTTATCTAGATAAAGTTGTAGGTCCTCACCTACCTTCGACCCAAAGAATTTTAGCGGGTTCATTCTCGTAAAGTCTCGAATTCTGGTTGTGGCTAAATCCCTATCCTGCTGAGGTGGTACTATAGCCTGATGATTACCTTAAACATTAGTAGTCACATCTTGGTCTAGCGCCTGAAAAGCTGCCTGAAACTCTACATATGACACATTCTCATTCAAAGGATCTGCGGGCTGAGGTGGTTGGTTATCATTCCTATGAGCATTAGCTCTGTGAGGAGGTGTGTTCTGTCATAAAAGAGCATTAATTAATAGTAGATAGAGATAGTTGTAAGCATGATTGATTATGAAAGAAAAAGAGGATTTTCCAAAAATGCTTCGTAGCCTCTTGATCATAGATGTGGCATGTTTCACACTGATGATCAAGACTCTATGTAACGTGGCTTTTCTGACTCCCTATGAATCTCTAAACCTTAGGCTTTGATACCAAGTTTGTAATGCCCTGAAATCTAGTTCTTGGGATACCACATGGTGCTCCAAACTACAAGTAGTCCTGAGCTAACCCTGGCTGCCTTCTAACATATCTGAATCTCAACATAGGGAAATATAAGTATAAATGATGATGAAATGTGGAAAACTATCTGAATATATCTGAAAGTACTAATCTTATCAATCTAATTAAACAAATGCTAAAAATTTGAATACTAACTCAAAGGTATAAATCTAAATCTAACTGTCCGACAAACCTCTACTATCTAAATCTAGAGAGTCACTGGGACAGGCCCAAACTGACTTAACTATCTAAAATAGGTAAATACATATCTACTAGTAACTTGGAAATCTGAATAACTAAGCCCTCGAAACTATGAGGACTCACCAATTGTAGGGATGTAGATAAGATGCTCGAAGATTAATCGCACTACTGAGATTAAGCACCTGTACCGACATTATGAGATAATGTATCACATAAACACATAAATGTGGATCAGTACTTTAATAATGTACTGAGTATATGGGGGTGTATGAAATAAGTAAATAATATCATCATAGTTTATAAATCATGCATGCTAAACGTAAATGACTCACATAACTTGAGTAAATCTAAAATACTGAAACTAAAATCATAAATAGTAATGCATAAATTCTAAATCTTGTGAGTCATTACACTTAGTTCTAAAAATCTGTATTCTCTTTTTTTTTGTTCTCAAATCATGTAAGTTAGATGAAATTTGAAGCTCATTATGCATAGTAAATACTTTTGTCAAAAGCTATTTTAAGAGTGGGGGACATATATTTGGGAGCTTCTTCTAACCTACATGTACACTATATGAGCATCCATGGTGTCCCACGACTAGCCCCCGTAAGGTTAGGGCTGTTCTACCCTTACCATCGGAATAGAACAATCTCATCTCGGTCATCCACATAGAAGTGGGAATAATCTAAATCCTACATTGGCATGTAGTTATGGGGTATGAAACCGTAGTAACTTACCCATCTCGGTGATAAATACTACTCCCATTCTCATGCTCAAAATCTCAAGAAAAAAATCCACTTTAAAAGTAATCTAATGGTTTATAATGAAAACAAACTGTAAATCTGTAATCTGAATCTATAAAGTGGATTTCAAATCTATTTTAAGACCAAAAGGTCAAATCTTTCTCAACAATCCAAAAGCATTCTAATCATGGGGTGCTTATAGCACAACAATTCTCAAAATAATAATCTTAAATAGGGCTTAATGAACCATGTTTAAATCTCATGATAAAACATCTCAAAAGTCATGCTTGATAGCATAAACATTTATAATTCATCATAAAATCTGGAAATTTCAGCAATGTGCATAAAAATATATCCATACTCATGTAATTCAACTTCTAAAGAAATAAAAATCTCATAATCTCATGAATAGCAATATGGGATATAAACCCAACTTGAAATTCATAGGAAAACATATAAAACATGTATCTTTGTAATTAAAAACAAGTTTTGGGCATAAGGATGAAAGGATTATCCTTGTTGAAACCCCACATACCTTAGATGAGACTCTATTTCACTCTTGAATAAAGATTCTTGCAGCTCTTGGTCTAGGAATCTTAAATCATGAATCAATTTGGAGAAAAGATGGTGGAATCTTGAGTTTATTAGAGATGAATGTTGAAGCCTACGGTTTTAGATGAGAGAAATTTTGATGAAACTTAGCATATAATGCTTCTAAAAAGGCTTTAATCTTATGTTTGTACAAATTAGGGTTGGGGAAAAGTCCAAAATACCCCCCTTTAACTTCTAAACAAAACTAGAAAAAATAAATTGGGGCCCCAATTTTTGGCCTTGGCGCGATGCACCATAATTACGCCAAGCCACTGGAAAATTTCAACTGGGAACTGGGCAGACTTCGCGACACGGGGTCATTGTGGTGCCCCTTTGGAATGCCATTTTGGCACATGGCGCGACGCGTCGTTATTGTGTTGGAAATCTAGAAATTGACCAACGGGAAATTGGCCCTCTCCACAACGTGCCAATATCGCAGAGGGCCACTGAAAAATGACAATTAGGAATTAACACTGCTCCGCGATGCGCTAAGGGTCCAAAAGATAGAGTTTTACAATTGGAACTTAAAATGACCATAACTTCTTACCCAGTTATCGGATTTAGGCGAATCTTATATCATTGGAAAACTTATTTAATTTCCTACGTCATGAAAAGTTCTAATCTAAAGAATTCCACTTAAATTAAACATCATTTATTCTAAAAGATAATCCTTGACATTTTTCGGGATGAGCTTAAGCTAAGAAAATCACGGGGTATTACAATGACCTCATTCCCAAAGGTGGTATCATTCTTGAGAACCCCAGAGCAAATATGTTATTGTTTTCTTTGTGTAATACTTATACATATGCATCCTTGTTTGACACACTTGTGCTTAAGTTGCATGAATTCCAACTTGTGGATGCCAAGTTGATGATTATATTGAAAGGAAGAAGTCATATGTGCTTAAATGTCTTGATTCCATCCTTGTGTGCTTTATGTGCTATATATTTTGAGCCAAATGACATTATTATGGATGATATCACCTTGGATGATGACTTTACACTTGATTCCTTCCCATACTACCTCTTTGATTATGATGACATCCATGATAGTTTGGGATTTGCTTTATGTAGAGGTAGGATATTTGTTAGTTTGTCCACTTATTTGAGTGACATTACTATATGTTTTTCATAGACTTTAATTTCAATTGAGGCACCACTCTTGATGTGGTCTTTTAAAGAGGTGATGAAGCAATTGTGTCTTATGGCTCCTAAGGTAAAAGTAATCTTACCTTGTGTATCTAGTTATGCCATTATGACCATTGCGGTTTCCTTACCTCTTGGTGATTTTTATAGCCAACTCCTTTGTGAATTCTTCAATAGAGTTTAATGTTTAAACAGGAAGGATCCTTGGCTATATTTCAGGTATGTGCAACCTTGGCATGTGAAATGATTGTTTATGCTAATCCTAACCCTCATGCCATGAAGAAGTTGTGTTCGCTTATCCTTCCTTTGATTTTGCAAGGTATGGATTCGAGGTTGAACTCTTTTCAAGAAGGGGAGTATTATATGATCCAAATGGTCAACATAGCTTTTGATGCCATCATTCGAAGCTAATATATGAAGAATCAAGATTTGGTCACATTGAGGGTACAGGAACATGCATAGAGGAACCATTTTGAGCATTCCATTGAGCAATCCCGTGTGTGGAAGGTTGCTTGGGGGCTTGCCTTGATGCCTGCCAAAGTGATACATGGGTGAACCCACGGCTTGAAGTGTTAATTCCATAAAGGGGCGGCTTTGGAGTGTTAACTTTATTAAGGGTGTTTTAGTAATTTCACCCATTATGTAATAGTTTAGCCTAAGACTATAAATAGCTACTTGTTAGGTTATTTTTCTTAGTTTTTGAAGATTATTCTCATGATGTATTCATGAACTCCATTTGGAGTGATTTAAGTTAGGGCTTGGAAAAGACGATATTGAACTTTGCTTAGAAATGATGGTTGTAAGACTGATTTAATACCCTTTGCGATCACCGTAAGAAGTTGGTCTTTCATTTTACGAGTTTTAGGGGTCTTTGCGTTTGATACATGCATTAGTCCTTACTTCTTCATAGTCTCTTATGTCAACTTATCTATCTTTCTTTTTTTGTATCTTTGGTTTTCTAGCTTCCTGAGGTAGGTTTCTATTTTCGTAGCTTGATCCATATCAGTACTGAAGAAGATTTTGAGTTCTCTTTTATAAGTGAAAATCCAGAGAGCTAAAAAATGCAGTCTATATTTTTCCTGCTTTAAACCGCAATCTATTACTAAACGACGTTTATTATAATGGTTTAGTTCAAGTTACGAAAGGATTTATTAACATGAACCGTTATCGTTATCCAAAGCAGAGGTTGCTGAAAAATTGAAGGCAAAAGGCAACACTAACAGCGACAATAAGGTATCTCCACCGTCGCCGACGGCGGTTTATTTATGGATACAAGCGGGAAGGAAAATGGAATAAAATAAAATCATAGTTACCATACAGCCGGGATCTGGTAGGTTTTTTCGCTGCTAACAGTTTTGGTAGAACTTTCCCTCATTTTTAGCAAAAAATTATTTTTATTTTTATAAATTAATTTTATGAGCATGTAAATAGTTCTTTTTTAGCAAAATTTTTGTTTTATTTTATTTTTTGTTTAATTAGTTATGTGTATGTAAACAGTAAATACCTTAAATGAAGAACATGTGCCGGTTGTAAGATATCTGAATCAATTTAGTTGTTAGAAAATTCTACTGATAATAAATACTTGCTTACAATTAGAAGAAGCTGTAAATAAATACGCGTAATATTGCCAATATTTGCATTAAAGTTACATGTGAAGAGTTTGGGGACTCGAGAAAAGATCATGTTAGTTTCAATTAGTGGGTCTTATTTTTCGTTCATATTTCATAAGTACAAGAAAAGAAAAGATCTAAATAATTGAGGAAGATATGACTTTATACAGAAAATAGCACTCTAATGCTACCATTAGACCTTTTTTTTTTTTTTTAATTTTATAACTTTTTTCATTTTGTTTGATTTTGATTCCCTTTAATCTCAGTAGGTGTAGAATTTTAATTTAGTTACCTTATTTGTTTGCATAGGTAATCCTAACTACTTCTATAAACTTTAAATGTGAAAATGAATGGTTATAATTATGCGCCTAGATCTGAACTTTTTTGTCTGTCATACAGAATTTATTACAGATTATTAACTACTTTCAATCCTCAATGTAGATTATACGATACATCGGATCTGACTATATTAGTCGAGACTAATTTTGCAAGATCTAAGATCACCACAAAGAGACATATTAAGTGGGATGATATTGATTTTCCCACTACTTGGACCTTAAATCCTGTTATATCTCCGAATCAAGTCACTGATGATTTAACTAATAGTGAATTATCGCATGTGACCCAAAATTCGAATGGCAGGATTTGTATTCAATTCGATAAAAGATGTACTGTTTATAACAGACATTCATTTTCCATGCCTAAATTATTGCTTGTTATGCACCATATTTCTCCTGTAGAACCATTATATGGTCCAGCTAGAAGTCGTGTAGCTTCTTTGCACACAATTGACTCAGCTTCTACAAGATTTATAGAGAAAGTAAAAGTCAATCCTCGAACAAATATTATTCAAGATAATGACAATATCTCTGATAGAGATATTTCTACTGCTTCTGAAATAAACTTTGATCCGAATGATATTTAATGATTCTACACCAAATTAATTTTAGTCCTGACACCCAGGCAAGAAATTATATTAAAAAAGAATTTTTTGATAAAAAATGGAACCAGTTTAAAACTTGGTTTTTTGAGACATATAGCCCTGATGAAATGAATAATATCTCGCAAGAATTATATGAAACATGTGCATTACGTGATTAAATTATGTATTTTGTGCCGTGGTTTATAACCACATACTTTCCATTATTTGTTAAGGTGAATGAAAGATCGTATCAAGATGTAGTGGTAACATTGTTAGAAATGTTTACCCTCCCCAAGCTCCTTTTATATTTTCAAATAATACTAGTATTACTTTTTCTGCATTTCAAAAACTCATTGATAATAAAGTTACTAAGGTAACTATTACAGAAATCAATAATTTAATTTCTCAAAATAATTATTTGAGCTTATATGTGAAAGTCTTAGGAGAACATATTTCTTCTATTGATAAAAAACTCGATGAGTTAACTAATTTGATAAAAAAACTGATTATTAGTCCAATCTCTACTGTTATTGCTTCTTCTTCAGAAAGTAAGACAAAAGATTTGACGACTAAAACTAGTATTCAAAGGCCCCCTGATATTGAAGGAGTTCAACTTAAATCGCCTTTGCATGATTTAGAACAACTTCTTGATAAAAAGCTTTATGGTTTAAATATTAGACCTATTGATTTGTCTAATGCCTTGGTTGATAGCCTAGAATCAACTCCTGATTTTAAAAATCAGACTAAATCAGAGCTTAATAAGCTTAAAGGACTAATTAAAAAGCAGTCGGGTAAAAATCCCAGATTTGCCGATTTACCCTGCATGAAAACTTACCAACTCCTCAAGATATCCTTATTGAGGAAAGAGATTAGAATCAGAATAATACATCTTATAGCGGAGAAGATATTTATGAATGGAACCTTATGGATTAACTTAGAGGCAATTAACATTCAATGGTGTGCAAAGCCACTGGTAATACCAATAATAGAATAGATAAAGTTATCTATAAAGTAATAGTTGCTAGTTTTATTTGTTAACTTCGTGGATGGTGGGATAATTTTATGACTTAGGAACAAAGAGAGAATTTTTAATGTTGTAGCTACCGCTCCAGGAACTGATAACCTAGGAAGAGACCTAGTTGCAAATAGGAAAGATGCTGTTTATACGTTCATTCTTACAATTTTAGAACATTTTAATTATAGATTTACCAACTAGTATGATAATATTCGTACTCTCTTAAATGGTCTTAGACGTAAGACCCTAGGAGAATTTAGGTGGTATAAAGACACCTTTCTAAGTAGGGTTATGGAAATACCCAAAAATAGATATGATCATTGGAAGACCAAGTTTATTGATGGAGTTCCTTCATTATTCGCTAAAAGGATTAGAAAAACCCTTAGAACCTTCTATGGTGAAATTCCTTGGAAAAACTATACCTATGGTCATTTGATAGCAACTTGTACACAAGAAGGGTTAAAATTGTGTAATGAGTTAAAATTATCTAGACAACTTAAGCTTGATGATCTTAGAGAAAAATCTAAGATACGAGATTTCTGCACCTAGTTTGGTATACTGAACCAGCTTCCACTTCTAGAAAGAAAAGTCATTGAGGTGAGCAGCCTTATAGAAAAAAGAGATCTAGATATCAATCCAAGGAAGAACTTAAAACGAAAAAAGATTAAAGAAAATCTACGAGATTTGCCAAAAATAGGTCTAAGCGAGATCTTACTAAAATAAAGTGTTACAGATGTAGTAACTTTGGGAACATTGCTCCAAATTGTAAGCTTCAGAAGCTTAAATCTTTAAGTCTGGCTAAAGATGTGCATAATCAAGTCTATGGTTTATTATACACTTCGGGTTTAGAATCTTATTATAATGCTGAATCTGAATCAGAAAATGATATTAAGTTGCCTGATTTATCTGATAGTGAGAATGCTAATGCTTGTTCAGATTTCCTAGGTGATACCTGCACTTGTCATAATGTATTTTATAATTTGCAATCCCAGTTTGAAGATTTAAATGTTCAAACCATTACGTCAGATAATGTGTTAAAACTTTTAAAAGAAGTTTCGGATGAGAAACTATAGGAAAAAATTATTAATTTGTCTACTAGTTCAAAACCTAGTAGTTCTAAAACTGCTAATAGAAATACCTTTACTCCTAAAACTACTGATGGCAATTATTCTATGCCTTATTCTTTAGAAAAAGTTAATAGACGTCTTGCTATGAGTTATGCCCCTGGTAAAGATACTTCTTTTGATGATTTAAAAATTGAAGTTGAAAACTTGAAAAAAGAGATTAAACCTCTTAAGCAAAACCAAATGATTTGTGATCACAGAATTTTGCAAATTGAGAAAGACATTTCTCCCACACAGATTTCCAGAGGAAAAAAAAAATTTCCAAAGAAAGTGATATGGTTGATATTTAAAATTCCCTTGATTTAAAAAATGATTATTTTTTGGGAATGATGAAAATTGCTACTGCTAATAAATGTTATGTCAAAATGTTCTATTTTGATTGATAATCATTTTTCAGTAACTAATATTTCTATGTGGTAATTATGTAATAGATCTAAAATTTTCAGCATAGATATGGAATTTTCTACTCATGGAAATGGGAGATGTGAGTACAAAAAGTACTCGACTTGAAGAGGTAGATATACCTTAAAATCTTGACTTGATAAATAGACTATTCCAAAGGTTGATATTAAAACTATTTATGATTATGGTTGGTTTGATAAAGTTCTTTCTAAACAGATAATAAAGACAACTGAACATTCTTTGACATTAAATTCATCAGAAAAGACGATTCATTTATTAAATAAATGCGATATTGATTTATATAAAAATCATTAAAAATTTATGCATATTGGAATGGTTCAAATTGATTTTAAACCATTAACTCTTAAAGGGTTACCAGAGACATTCTTAGCAGTTCTCAGAGATGCTAGAAATCTGAATTTCAGACAGTCTTTAATGGATTCGGTTGAATCCAACAGTGTCCTATGGTCCAGTTTATTTCAATACTCTGCCAAATTTATAATTATCTTTGACTGATGTGAATATACTTGATGCTTTGACATTAAATATAAAAACGTATTGTTATAATTATACGCCTGGATTTAAACTTATTTGTCTGTCATGCAAAATTTATTATAGATTATTAACTACTTTAAATCCTCGATGTGGATCATAGGAAACATCGGATCAGACTATATTACTCGAGACTAATTTTTCAAGGTCTAAGGTCACCACAAGGAAACCTATTACATTGGATGAGATTGATTTTCCCACCACTTGGACCTTAAATTCTATTATTTCTCCGAATCAAGTCACTGATGATTTAATTAATAGTGCATTATCGCATGTGACCCAAAATTTGGATGGTAGGATTTATATTCAATTCGATGAAAGATCTACTATTTATAAAAGACATTCATTTTTCATGCCTAAATTATTGCCTGCTATGCACTATATTTCTCCTGTAGAACCATCACATGGTCTAGCTAGAAGTCGTGCAGCTTCTTTGCACATAATTAGCTCAGCTTCTACAAGATTTGTGGAGAAAATAAAAGTCAATCCTCGAACAAATATTGTTCAAGATAATGACAATATCTCTGATAGAGATATTCCTACTGCTTCTAAAATAAACTTTGATCCGAATGATATTTAATGATTCCACAACAAATTAATTTTAGTCCTGGATCCCAGGAAAGAAATTATATTAAAAAAGATTTTTTTGATAAAAAATGGAACCAGTTTAGAACTTAGTTTTTTGAGCCATATAGCCCTGATGAAATGAAAAATATCTCGCAAGAATTCTATGAAACATGCGCATTACATAATCAAATTATGTATTTTCTGTCGTGGTTTATAATCACATACTTTTCGTTATATGTTAAGGTGCTTGAAAGATCGTATCAAGATGGTAGTGGTAACATTGTTGGAAATTTTTACCCTCCCCAAGCTCCTTTTATATTGCAAAATAATACTGGTATTACTTTTTCTGCATTTCAAAAATTCATTGATAATGAAGTTGCTAAGGTAACTATTACAAAAATCAATAATTTAATTTCTCAAAATAATTATTTGAGCTTATATGTGAAAGTCTTAGGAGAATATATTTCAGCTCATGATAAAAAACTTGATGAGATAACTGATTTGATAAGAAAATTGAGTATTAGTTCAAACTCTACTGATAATGCTTCTTCTTCAAAAAGTAAGACAGAAGATATGACGACTAAAACTAGTATTCAAAGGCCCCCTGATATTGAAGGATTTTAACTTAAATCGCCCTTGCATAATTTAGAATCGTTTCTTGATAAAAAGCTTTCTGGTTTAAATATTAGACCTATTGATTTATCTAATGCCTTTGCTGATAGCCTAGAATTCACTCCTGATTTGAAAAATCAGACTAAATCATGGCTTAAAAAGCTCAGAGAACTGATTAAAAAGCAGCTGGGTAAAAATCCCAGATAAGTCGATTTACCCCGCATGCAAACTTATTACTATCCTCGACCCACTCCTCAAAATATCCTGATAAAGGAAAGGGATCGGAATCAGTCTAATACATTTTATAGTGGAAATGATATTTATGAATGAAACCTTGATGGCTTAACTGAGAGGCAATTAACCATCCTTGTACACTGCATTATGATGTATTCAACGGTATGCAAAGCCACTGGTAATACCAATAATAGAACAAATAAAGTTATCTGTAAAATGATAGTTATTGGTTTTACTGGTCAACTTCGTGCCTGGTAGGATAATTTTATGACTTAGGAACAAAGAGAGTCAATTTTTAATGTTGCAACTACCACTCCAAATACTGATAACCTAGGAAGTGCCCTAGTTGTAAATAGGGAAGATGTTGTTTATACGCTTGTTCTTATAATTTTCGAACATTTTAATGGTAGATTTACCAACTAGTATGAAGATATTCGTACTCTCTTAAATGGTCTTAGATGTAAGACCCTAGTAGAATTTAGGTGGTATAAAGACACATTTCTAAGTAGGGTTATGGATTTACCCAAAAATAGATATGATCATTAGAAGGCCAAGTTTATAGATGGACTTCCTCCGTTATTCGCTGAAAGGGTTAGAAAAACCCTTAGAGGCTCCTATGGTGAAATTCCTTGGAAAAACTATACCTATGGTCATTTGATATCAGCTTATATACAAGAAGGGTCAAACTTGTGTAATTATTTATAATTATCTAGACAACTTAAGATTGATACGCTTAGAGAAAAATCTTAGATAGGAGATTTCTGTACCCAGTTTGGTATACCTCAACCAGCTTCTACTTCTAGAAAGAAAAGTTATAGAGGTGAGCAGCCTTATAGAAAAACAGATCTAAATATCGGTCCAAGGAAGAACGTGAAACAAGAAAAACTTATAGGAAATCTATGAGATTTACCAAAAATAGGTCTAAGCGAGATCTTGCTAAAATTAAGTGTTATAGATGTGGTAACTTTGGGCACATTGCTCCAAATTGTAAGATTCAGAAGCTTAAATCTTTAGGTCTTGCTAAAGAGGTACATAATCAAGTCTTTGGTTTATTATATACTTCAGGTTCAGAATCTGATTATAATGTTGAATCTGAATCAGAAAATGATATTGAGTTGTCTGATTTATCTGATAGTTATAATGCTAATGCTTATTCTGATTGCCAAGGTGATACCTACACTTGATGTGACGCATCTTATAATTTGCAATCCCAATTTGAAGATTTAAATGTTTAAACCATTACTTAGGATAATGTGTTAAAACTTTTAAAAGAAGTTTCAGATGAGAAACTATGGGAAAAAATTATTAATTTGTCTACTAGTTCAAAACCTAGTACTTCTAAAATTGTTGATAGAAATACCTTTACTCCTAAAACTGCTGATATCAATTATTTTATGTCTTATTCTTTAGCAGAAGTTATTAGATGTCTTGCTATGAGTTATGCTCCTAGTAAAGATACTTCTTTTGATTATTTAAAAATTGAAGTTGAAAACTTGAAAAAAGAAATTAAATCTCTTTAGCAAAATCAAATGATTTGTGATCACAAAATTTCACAAATTGAGAAAGACATTTCTCCCACACAGATTCCCAGAGGAAAAGAGAAAGTTTCCAAAGAAAGAGATACGGATGATATTCAAAATTCCCTTAATTTAAAAAAATGATTATTTTTTGGGAATGATGCAAATTTTTACTTCTCATAATGGTTTGTCAAATGTACTATTTTGATTGATAATCATTTTTTAGTAACTAATATTTCTATGATTGATAGTGGAGCTGATGTTAGGTGCATTCAGGAAGGATTAATTCGTACAAAATATTTTCATAAAACCACTCATGTAGTTAAATCTATATCTGGACATGCTCTGGATATAGAGTATAAATTGTCAAACACTCACATTTGCCTGAATAAAGTATGCATACCACATTTTGTCTTTTTGGTACAAAATTAGTTATACCCTCCAATTATACTTGGAACTCCATTTATAAATGCTATTTATCCTTATATTCATATTAATGTAAAAGAATTTACAGCTACCTACAAGAATAAGGAGATATCCTATTCTTTCGTTACAGATCCTGCAACTAGAGATATTAATGCTTTAATTGATATGAAGCAAAAATATCTTAATTTTTTACATCTTGAATTGCTTACATGAAAATTTGTGACACAATAAAATCTGCTAAGATATAGGAAAAAATTAAATTAATTTCCGAACAAATGGCTCTTAATATTTGTGCTGATCACCCCAATGCTTTTTGGAGCCGCAAAAGTCATATTGTAACTCTTCCTTATGAGGAAAATTGCTGTGAGGATGATATCCCAACGAAATCATGACCTTGTCAAATGAATGTTGAATTAGTTGAATTCTGCATAAAAAGAGATTGATAATCTGTTACAAATGGGCTTGATAAAGCCTTCAAAATATCCTTGGTCATGTACTGCTTTTTTATGTTAATAACACAACAGAAAAGGAACGTGGTGTTCCCAGGTTGGTGATAAATGATAAGCCTTTAAATAAATATTTAAAATGGATTAGGTATCCTATTCCAAATAAAAATAATTTATTATCTCGGTTATACGATGCCAATATATTTTCTAAATTTGATTTAAAATCTGGATATTGGAAGATTCAAATATTTAAAGAGCATACTTATAGATCTACTTTTAATATTCCTTTTGGGCAATATGAATGGAATGTCATGCCTTTTGGGTTAAAAAATGCCCCATCAGCATTTCAGAAGATAATGAATGATATATTTAATCCTTATATGGATTTCATCATCGTTTATATTGATGACATTCTTGTGTTTTCTAAAACATTTGCATTACATATCAAAGATCTTGATATTTTTAAGAAAATTGTGATACAGAATGGTTTGGTGATATCTAAGCAAAAAATGAGTCTATTTCAAACAAATATTAGATTCTTAGGACATAATATTTGTCAAGGGAAGATTACTCTCATTCAAAGATCCACTGATTTTGCTTCTAAATTTCCTGATGTTATAACTAACAAGACTCAATTGTAGAGATTTTTCGGAAACCTGAATTATATTTTCCCCTTTTATGAGAATTTATCTCGTGATTTAGCCCTGTTATATGATAGGCTAAAAAAGGATTATAAAGGTTCTTTGACAGATAGTCTCACCATTCTTATTAAACGTATTAAACAACGCATTAAATCTTTACCTTGTGTAACTTTAGCCAATCCTGCTTGGTAAAAAATTATTAAGACATATGCGTCTAATATTGGGTATGGTAGAATACTGAAACAAGTTAATCCCCATGATAAAACTGAATGGTTGATAAGATTTCATTTAGGTAAATAGACTGATAGTCGAAAAAAATATGCTACGATAGCTCATGAAATGCTAACCATTGTTAAATGTGTTCTGAAATTTCAGAATGATCTTTATAATAAAAGTTTTTGATAAAAAATAGTGTTCAATCTGTAAAATATATGTTTGATAAAAAATTTTAAACATAATGCTTCAAAATTAATATTTTCAAGGTGGCAAGCTCAATTAGCCCCTTTTAATTTTGAAATTTAGTATAAAAAAGAAATTGATAATTCCCTCCCTGATTTTCTATCTAGGGAATATCTTAGTTAAAATGAATTTTTATACATTATTTCTTACTAAAAAAACTTTGATTACTATATTAAAGGTAATTCCATTATACAAATATATTCAAAATATCATAATTGATAAAATCATCCATGATATGGTTGAAAAGAATTTTCTGTCTTCAATCACGAAGATATCATAGATATTGACTGGTATGATCTGAAAATATCTAATTAATTGTCCTCTTTGCAGTATGGCTACTGATCCACCCTGGAAGATAGACAAAGAAAAAGGACAGGATAGATCAGGAGGAAGATCAGCCTCCAGTGGAAGGAAAAATCATCCCTAACAATTAATCATATTAAGGATCGACGTATGGATCCTCCTCTAATTCCCCAGTTATACAAATGGGAAATTGGAATTTGATAAACTCTAAGGTGCCGCAGAAAGGCGAATCTTCATCATCAACTCAGTCGATTCATCTGGTTGATATTCCAGAAGACAGTTCGTTATACGAGTAACTAAAAGCCTATCTGGCAGCTCAAAAGAGTGATACATTTTCTTCGATTGAGAAAGAATAAAACAATGATGATATCAAGTCCTATGAATTAATTGAAAACAAAGAAATGATATTCCTTGTCGAAAATTCTGAGATTCAGAGTCAAAATGAACCGTGGAAGATACTTCACAAATATTTGATAGACAATTTATATTTCTCGGGTGAGTCATACAAAACCCGTATTTATTATGAGACTATTCTCATTTCTACTGGTAGTGTAGAATTCAAGCACTTTTATGGATATAACTTAGAAGAGAATGTTTATAAATTCTCAAAAATTGTTATTAAAAATATTATATCTATCGAAGATTCAAAGATGACCACAATGACAGAAAAATAGATTTTGCTTAAAGGTTCCAAGATATATTTCACTTATTGGGACTACATTCAAGATTTCACTAAAGCTCTTTATTATAATAATGAGATACATAAGTATACTTGGTTTATAAAGGTATGCACAAAAATATTTACAAAACCTATCCCTAACTGGTTTATAAATTGGTGGGCTTATCATGGTCCGACCATCCGGATATTGCATGATCCATTCCTCAAGTTATACAAAGAATGAACCAAAGTATCCCTACATTTGAATGAATTATATCATGCAAATCATATCTGTAATTTGGAAAAAATTGACCAAATATACTTCTTTATTGAATTTTCCATTCTCTGGATTCATAAATAGGCTCCGGAACTAGGATTCACTAAAGAGCAAATCCCTTGTCTATATAGGGTATTTTATCATAATTTTGGGGATAAACTGATGCACAAGGATCCCAAAACAAAAATATTGTATGGGCAAGAACTCCTGGATACTATTTGAAAAATAATTCAGGATTATTCTATAGCACCTCGAATGGATATTATCGAGGATAAATCATTAAAACATATTGCTAGAAGGATATCTTTCCATGATGGAGATAGGATCGAAATGATTGAAAAATATTTGGAAGAAGTTCGAAGAAATATGATGAAAACAGTTGATAGCCATGATAAGTTAGATACTTCCATGAAAAGCATAACCAGTGATGATATCGCCGACGAAGAAGTTCAGGATTCTCAGCCTGTTGCCATGGATAAACAACTATCTGATGGCGCCATAGCAAGAACTGAAGAATTCCTTAGACAATTAAAAGGAAAAAATAAATTGTGATACACACAGTATATTTATTGTGCAAAGGACTCGAATATGGGACCCTTAGTACTATTTCTACACAGTAGATCCACTGTATATAGGACCCAAATGTGGGACCCATAATACTATTTGTAGATTCCTTTTCTTCCTATAAATAGGTGCCTTCATTTGTTAGGGAAGGCAGAAGTTTTCAATTTTTCTTTTTCATTTCTCTCTCTAGCTTGAAGAACTCTCCCTTCTCTCTTGTAAATTTCTCTCCAAATTTGAATAAAAGCTTGTTGTTTAGTATTACTCTGGCCTTGCATACGGCCACTAAAGGTATTTACTAGTTCTTTTAATTTAAGTCTATTTATTACTCTTTCTCCCTCTCTGGTCGTGACTATGTCCAGCTAAGTAATTTTACATCTATTCTGAAGATCTAACTTCTCTTATATAGTAGCCATGAAAGATACAGACTTCATCAAAATATAAAGGAATTTCTCTATAGTTTGTTGACTTGGTTTCGAGATGGTCGTACAGTCAAAGTTAGTATTACTTCTATTGGCTTGTCTTAGTGACTACGTCTAGCAAGTCGTGACTCTTGAACCGTTAAAAGATGAGGAAAAAAGAGAATCTCTCTTCACGGTTAGAATCGCTAAACACATTGGCTCAACTCAAGTAGGTATTAAATTCTGACAGGCCCTTTGCTCGGGTAAAAAGATTCAATATTCTATACAGTTAATAAGCTAAATAAAATTCCTATATATTTCTATTGGTTTTCCAATATTAACTTATAGATTTGGATGGCCGCGTGGATAGATATGAATTTTTCTAATCATGAAAATGGGAGATGTGAGTACAAAAAGTAGTCGACTTGAAGAGGTAGATATACCCCAAAATCTTGACTTGTTAAAAGAATAAGCTGTTCCAAAGGTTGATATTAAAACCATTTATGACAATGGTTGGTTTGATAAAGTTCTTTCTAAACAGATAATAAAGACGACTAAACAGTCTTTGGCATTAAATTCGTCAGAACAAATGATTCATTTATTAAATAAATGCGATATTAATTTATATAAAAATCATTATAACTTTATGCACATTGGAATGGTTCAAATTTCTTTTAAACCATTAACTTTTAAAGGGTTACCAGAGATATTCTTAGCAACACTCAGAGATGCTTGAAATCTGAATTTCAGATAGTCTTTAATGGGTTCGATTGAATCCACTGTGGCCGATGGTCAAGTTTATTTAAATACACAGTCAAATTTACAATTATCTTTGACTGATACGAATATACTTGATGCTTTGACAATAAATGTAAAAATGCATGGTTATAATTATGTGCCTGGTTCTAAACTTATTTGTCTGTCATGCATAATTTATTACAGATTATTAAATACTTTAAATCCTCGATATAGATTATACGATACATCGGATTAGACTATATTAGTCTAGAATAATTTTTCAAGGTCCAAGGTCACCAGAAGGAGACCTATTAAATGAGATGAGATTGATTTTCCCACTACTAGGATCTTAAATTCTGTTATACCTCCGAATCAAGTCACTGATAATTTAACTAATAGTGAAGTATCTCATATGACCCAAAATTTAGATGGTAGGATTTGTATTCAATTCTATGAAAGATCTACTGTTTATAACAGACATTCATTTTCCATGCCTAAATTATTGCCCTCTATGCACCATATTTCTCCTACAGAACCATCATATGGTCCATCTAGAAGTCGTGCAGCTTCTTTGCACATAATTGACTCAGCTTCTACAAGATTTGTGAAGAAAGTAAAAGTCAATCCTCAAACAAATATTATTCAAGATAATTACAATATCTTTGATAGAGATCTTCCTACTGCTTCTGAAATGAACTTTGATCCAATTGATATTTAATAATTCCAGACCAAATTAATTTTAGTCCTGGCTCCCTGGCAAGAAATTATATTAAAAAATGAATTTTTTGATAAAAAATAGAACCAGTTTAGAACTTGTTTTTTGTTAGACATATAGACATGATAAAATAAATAATATCTCGCAAGAATTCTATGAAACAAGTGCATTGCATAATCAAATTATATATTTTGTGTCGTGGTTTATAACCACATACTTTCCATTATATGTAAGGTGCTTGAAAGATCGTATCAAGATGGTAGTGCTAACATTGTTAGAACTGTTTACACTCTCCAAGCTCCTTTTATATTGCCAAATAATACTAGAATTACTTTTTCTACATTTCAAAAATTCATTGATAATGAAGTTGCTAAGGCAACTATTGCAGAAATCAATAATTTAATATCTCAAAATAATTATTTGAGCTTATCTATGAAAGTCTTAGGAGAATATATTTCTTCTCTTGATAAAAAACTCGATGAGTTAACTGATTTGATAAAAAAAAACTGAGTATTAGTGCAAACTCTACTGATATTGCTTCTTTTTCAGAAAGTAAGACAGAAGATTTGATGACTAAAACTAGCATTCAAAGGCCCCCCTGATATTGAAGGATTTCAACATAAATCGCCTTTGCATGATTTAGAACAGCTTCTTGATAAAACGCTTTCTGGTTTAAATATTAAACCTATTGATTTGTCTAATGCCTTTGCTCATCTCCTAGAATCTACTCCTGATTTAAAAAATCAAACTAAATCAGAGCTTAATAAGCTCAGAGGACTGATTAAAAAGCAGCCGGGTAAAAATCCCAGATATGTCGATTTACCCCGCCTACAAACTTACTACTATCCACAACCCACTCCTCACGATGTCCTGATAGAGGAAAAGGATTGAAATCAGATTAATACATCTTATAGTGGAGACGATATTTATGAATGGAACCTTGATGGCTTAACTAAGAGGCAATTAACAATCCTTGTACACCGCATTATGATGTATTCAACGGTGTGCAAATCCACTAGGAATACCAATAATAGAAAAGATAAAGTTATATGTAAAAGGATAGTTGCTGGTTTTACTAGTAAACTTCATGACTGGTGGGACAATTTTATCACTCAGGAACAAAGAGAGTCAATTTTTAAAAGCTATAGATACCGCTCCAAGAACTGATAACTAGGAAGAGCCCTAGTCGCAAATAGGGAAGATGAGGTTTATATGCTCGTTCTTATAATTTTAGAATATTTTAATGGTAGATTTACTAACCAGTATGAAAATATTCGTACTCTCTTAAATGGTCTTAGATGTATAACCCTAGGAGAATTTAGGTGGTATAAAGAAACCTTTCTAAGTAAGGTTATGGAATTACCCGAAAATAGATATAATCATTGGAAGGCCAAGTTTATAGACAGACTTCCTCCATTATTCGTTGAAAGGGTTAGAATAACCCTTAGAGGTTCCTATGGTGAAATTCCTTGGAAAAACTATACCTATGGTCCTTTGATAGTAGCTTGTACACAAGAAGGGTTAAACTTGTGTAATGAGTTAAAATTATCTAACAACTGAAGTTTGATAAGCTTAGAGAAAAATCTCAGATAGGAGATTTCTGTACCCAGTTTGGTATACCTGAACCAGCTTCTACTAATAGAAAGAAAATTCATAGAGGTGAGCAGCCTTATAGAAAAAAGAGATCTAGATATTGATCCAAGGAAGACCGTGAAACAAGAAAATCTTATAGGAAATCTACGAAATTTGCCAAAAATAAGTCTAAGAGAGATCTTGCTAAAATGAAGTGTTACAAATGTGGTAACATTGGGAACATTGCTCCAAATTGTAAGCTTCAAAAGCTTAAATCTTTAGGTCTTGCTGAAGATGTGCATAATCAAGTTTATGGTTTATTATACACTTCGAATTTAGAATCTGATTATAATACTGAATCTGAATCATTAAATAATATTGAGTTGCCTGATTTATCTGATAGCGATAATGCTAATGCTTTTTCTGATTGCCAAGATGATACATGCACTTGTGATGACGTATTTTATAATTTGCAATCCTAGTTTGAAGATTTAAATGTTCAAACCATTACTTCGGATAATGTTTTAGAACTTTTAAAAGAAGTTTTGGATGAGAAACAATGGGAAAAAATATTAATTTGTCTACTAGTTCATAACCTAGTACTTCTAAAACTGCTGATAGCAATTATTTTATGCCTTATACTTTAGCAGAAGTTAATAGACGTCTTGCTATGTGTTATTCTCCTGTTAAAGATATGTCTTTTAATGATTTAAAAATTGAAGTTGAAAACTTGAAAAAAGAGATTAAATCTCTTAAGCAAAACCAAATGATTTGTGGTCACAGAATTTCACAAATTGAGAAAGACATTTCTCCCTCACAGATTCCTAGAGGAAAAGAAATTTTTTTTGAAGAAAGTGATATGGATGATATTCAAAATTCCCTTGATTTAAAAAATAAATTTTTTTTGGGAATGATGCAAATTGTTACTGCTCATAAATGGTATGTCAAATGTACTATTTTGATTGATAATCATTTTTCAATTACTAATATTTCTATGATTGATAGTGGAGCTGATGTTAGCTACATTTACGAAGGGTTAATTCCTACAAAATATTTTCATAAAACCACTCATGTAGTTAAATCTGCATTAGAACATGCTCTTGATATAGAGTATAAATTTCCAATCACTCATATTTGCCAGAATAAAGTATGCATAATGTATTTCTTCTTTTTGGTAAAATATTAGTTATACCCTCTAATTATACTTGGAACTCCGTTAATCTTCATCACCAACTCAGTCGATTCATCTGGATGATATTTCAGAAGACAACCCATTTTACGAGCAATTACAAGCCTATCTGGCAGCTCAAAAGGGTGATACATTTGCTTCGATTGCGAAAAAAAGGACAATGATGATATCAAGTCCTATGAACAAATTGAAAACAAAGAAATGATATTTCGTGTCAAAAATTCTAAGATTCAAAGGTAAAATGAACCATGGAAGATACTCCACAAATATTTGATAGACAATCTATATTTTTTGGGTGAGTCGTACAAAACTCGTATTTATTATGCGACTATTCTCATTTCCACAGGTAGTGCAGAATTCGAGCACTTTTCTGGATATAACTCAAAAGAGAATGTTTATAACTTCTCAAAATTTGTTATTAAAAAAATTATATCTATCTAAGATTGGGGGATGACTACAATGACAGAAAAACAGATTTTGCTTAAAGTTTCTAAAATAAATTTCACTTATTAGGCTACATTCAAGCTTTCACTAAAGCTCTTTATTATGATAATGACAGACATAAGCATACTTAGTTTATAAAGGTATGCGCAAAAATATTTACAGAACCTATTCGTAACTGGTTCATAAATTAGTGGGCTTATCATGGTCCGACCATCCAGATATTGCTTGATCCATTCCTCAAGTTATACAAAGAATGGAACAGAGTATCCCCACATTTGAATGACTAATATCATGCAGATCATATCTGTAATTTGGAAAAAATTGACCAAATGTACTTCTTTATTGAATTGTCTATTCCCTGGATTGATAAATGGGCTTCGAAACTAGGATTCACTAAAGAGAAAATCCCTTGTCTATATAGGGTATGTTATCATCATTTTTGGGATAAACTGATGCGCAAGGATCCCAAAACAAAAATATTTTATGGACAAGAACTCCTGGATACTATCAGAAAAAAATTCAGGACTATTCTATAGTCTCTCAAAAGGATATTATCAAGGATAAATCATTAAAACATATTTCTAGAAGGATCTCTATCCATGATGGAGATAGGATCGAAATAGTAGAAAAATATTTCGAAGAAGTTCGAAGAAATCTGATGAAAACAGTTGATAGCCATGACAAGTCAGATACTTCCATGAAAAGCATAACCAAAGGTTATATCGCCGATAAAGAAGTTCAGGATTCTCAGTTTATCGCCACGGATAAACCACTATCTGATGGCGCCATAGAAAGAACTAAAGAATTCCTCAGACAATTAAAATGAAAAAATAAAGTGTGATACACACAATATATTTACTGTGCAAAGGACTCGGATGTGGGACCCTTAGTACTATTTCTACATAGTAGATCCATTGTACATAGGACCCGAATGTGGGACCACTAATACTATTTGTAAATTCATTTTCTTCCTATAAATAGGTTCCTTCATATGTTAGGAAAGGCAGAAGTTTTCAATTCTTCTTTTTCATTTCTCTCTATAGCTTGAAGTACTCTCCCTTCTCTCTTGTAAATTTCTCTCCAAGTTTGAATAACAACTTACTATTTAATATTATTTCGGCCTTGCATCCGGCCACTAAAGGTATTTACTAGTTATTTTAATTTAAGTCTATATATTACTCTTTCTCTCTCTCTGGTCGTGACTATGTCCGGCTAAGTAATTTCATAACTATGCTGAAGATCTAACTTCTCTTGTATAGTAGCCATGAAAGATCCAGACTTTATCAAAATATAAAGGAATTTTTCTATAGTTTTTTGACTTGGTTCCGAGATGGTGGTACAGTCGAAGTTAGTGCTCCTTCTGTTGGCTTTGTCTTAGTGACTACGTCTAACAAGCCATGACTCTTAATCCCATTACAAGATGAGGAAAAAAGGGTATCTCTCTTCACGATTAGAATTTCTAGACACATGGTCTCAACTCAAGTAGGTATTAAATTCTGACAGGCCCTTTTCTTGGGTAAAAAGATTCAATATTCCATACAGTCAATAAGCTATATAAAATTCCCATATATTTTGGTTCGTTTTCCAATATTAACTTATAGGTCTGGATGGCCGCGAAGATTACCGCCAGCCCTCAAATCCTGTAACCTGGTATGTGAGTACAAAAATTACTCAACTTGAAGAGGTAAATATACATCAAAATATTTACTTTTAAAATAAATGGACTATTCCAAAGGTTGGTATTAAAACCATTTATGATTATGGTTGGTTTGATAAAGTTTTTTCTAAATAAATAATAAAGATGACTGAACAGTCTTTGGCATTAATTTGTTAGAACAAATGATTCATTCATTAAATAAATACGATATTGATTTATATAAATATCATAATAAATTTATGCATATTGGAATGGTTCAAATTGTTTTTAAACTATTAACTCTTAAAGGGTTACCAGAGAAATTCTTAGCAGCTCTTAAAGATGCTAGAAATCTGAATTTCAGACAATCTTTAATTGGTTCGATTGAATCCACTGTGGCCTATGGTCTAATTTATTTTAATTCTCAACAAAATTTACAATTATCTTTGACTGATGGAATATACTTGATGCTTTGACATTAAATGTGAAAACGCATGGTTATAATTATGCACGTGGATATGAACTTATTTGTCTGTCATACAGAATTTATTACATATTATTAACTACTTTAAATCCTTGATGTAGATCATACGATACATCGGATCAAACTATATTAGTCGAGACTAATTTTGCAAGGTCTTAGGTCACCACAAGGAGACCTGTTAAATGGGATGAGATTGATTTTCCTACTACTTGGACCTTAAATTCTGTTACATCTCCAAATTAAGTTACTGATCATTTAACTAATAGTGAATTATTGCATGTGACCCAAAATTCGGATGGTAGGATTTGTATTCAATTCGGTGAAAATCTACTGTTTATAACAGACATTCATTTTCCATGCCTAAATTATTGCCTGTTATACACCATATTTCTCCTGTAGAACCATCATATGGTCCAGCTAGAAGTCGTGCAGCTTCATCACACACAATTGACTTAGTTTCTACAAGATTTGTGGAGAAAGTAAAAGTCAATCCTCGAAAAAATATTGTTCAAGATAATGACAATATCTCTAATAGAGATATTCCAACTGCTTCTGAAATGAACTTTGATGTGAATGATATTTAATGATTCCACACCAAATTAATTTCAGTCTTGGCTCCCAGGCAAGAAATTATATTAAAAAATCTTTTTTTTGATAAAAAAATAGAACCAGTTTAGAACTTGGTTTATTGAGACATATAGCCCTGATGAAATGAATAATATCTCGCAAGAATTCTATGAAACATGTGCATTGCATAATCAAATTATGTATTTTTTGTCGTGGTTTATAACCACATACTTGTCATTATATGTTAAGGTGCTTGAAAGATCGTATCAAGATGGTAGTGGTGACATTGTTAGAACTGTTTACCCTCCCCAAGCTCCTTTTATATTGCAAAATAATACTGGTATTACTTTTTCTGCATTTCAAAAATTCATTGATAATGAAGTTCCTAAGGTAACTGTTGTAGAAATCAAAATAATTAGTTGAGCTCATAAGTGAAAGTTTTAGGAGAACATATTTCTTCTCTTAATAATAAACTCGATGAGTTAACTGATTTGATAAAAAAGCTGAATATTAGTCAAAACTCTACTGATATTGCTTCTTCTTTAGAAATTAAGACAAAATATTTGACGACTAAACCTAGTATTCAAAGGCCCTCTAATATTGAAGAATTTCAACTTAATTCGCCTTTGCATGATTTAGACCAGCTTCTTGATAAAAAGCACTCTGGTTTAAATATTACATTTATTGATTTGTCTAATGCCTTTGCTAATAGCCTAGAATCCACTCCTGATTTGAAAAATCAGACTAAATCAGAGCTTAATAAGCTCAGAGGACTGATTAAAAAGCAGCCACATAAAAATCCCAGATATGCCGATTTACTCCACATCAAATTTATTATTATTCGCGACCCACTCCTCAAGATGTCTTGATAGAGGAAAGGGATTGGAATAAGACTAATACGTCTTATAGCGGAGATGATATTTATGAATGAAACCTTGATGGCTTAACTGAGAGGCAATTAACAATCCTCGTACACCGCATTATGATGTATTCAACGGTGTGTAAAGCCACTGGTAATACCAATAATAGAACAGATAAAGTTATCTGTAAAATGATAGTTGCTGATTTTACTAGTCAACTTCGTGGATGGTGGGACAATTTTATGACTCAGGAACAAAGAGAGTCCATTTTTAATATTATAGCTACCACTCCAGGAACTGATAACCTAGGAAGAGCCCTAGAACATTTTAATGGTAGATTTACCAACCAGTATGAAAATATTCATACTCTCTGAAATGGTCTTAGATATAAGACCCTAGGAGAATTTAGGTGGTATAAAGACACCTTTCTAAGTAGGGTTATGGAATTTCTCGAAAATAGATATGATCATTGGAAGGCCAAGTTTATAGATGGACTTCCTCCATTATTCGCTGAAAGGGTTACAAAAACCCTTAGAGGCTCCTATGGTGAAATTCCTTGGAAAAACTATACCTATAGTTATTTGATAGCTGCTTGTACTCAAGAAGGGTTAAACTTGTGTAATGAGTTAAAATAATCTAGACAACTTAAGCTTGATAAGCTTAGAGAAAAATTTCAGATAGGAGATTTCTGTACCCAGTTTGGTATACCTGAACCAGCTTCCACTTCTAGAAAGAAAAGTTATAGACGTGAGCATCCTTATAGAAAAAAGAGATCTAGATATCGATCCAAGAAAGAACGTGAAACAAGAAAACTTATAGAAAATCTATGAGATTTGCCAAAAATAGGTCTAAGCGAGATCTCGCTGAAATTAAGTGTTACAGATGTGGTAAATTTGGGCACATTGCTCCAAATTTTAAGCTTCAGAAGCTTAAATCTTTAAGCCTTGCTGAAGATGTGCATAATCAAGCTTATGGTTTATTATACACTTCGGATTCAGAATTTTATTATAATGTTGAATCTGACTCAGAAAATGATATTGAGTTGTCTGATTTATCTGATAGTGATAATGCTAATGCTAGTTATGATTGCCAAGGTGATACCTGAACTTGGGATGACGCATTTTATAATTTTTAATCTCTGTTTGAAGATTTAAATGTTCAAACCATTACTTCGGATAATGTGTTAGAACTTTTAAAAGAAGTTTTGGATGAGAAACTACGGGAAAAAAATTATTAATTTGTCTACTAGTTCAAAACCTAGTACTTCTAAAACTGCGATAGCAATACCTTCACTCCTAAAACTGCTAATAGCAATTATTTTATGCCTTATTCTTTAGCAGAAGTTAATAGACGTCTTGCTAAGAGTTATGCTCCTGGTAAAGATACTTCTTTTGATGATTTAAAAATTGAATTTGAAAACTTGAAAAAAGAGATTAAATCTCTTAAGAAAAAATAAATGATTTGTGATCACAGAAATTCGCAAATTGAGAAAGACATTTCTCCCGCACAGATTCCTGGAGAAAAAGAAAAAATTTCGAAGAATGTGATACGGATGATATTCAAAATTCCCTTGATTTAAAAAATGATTATTTTTTGGGAATGATGCAAATTGTTATTGGTCATAAATGGTATGCCAAATGTACTATTTTGATTGATAATCATTTTTCAGTAACTAATATTGCTATGATTGATAGTGGAGCTGATATTAGCTACATTCAGGAAGTATTAATTCCTACAAAATATTTCCATAAAACCACTCATGTAGTTAAATCTGCATCTGGACATGCTCTTGATATAGAGTATAAATTGCAAAACACTCATATTTGCCAGAATAAAGTGTGCATACCACATTTCTTCTTTTTGGAAAAAAACTAGTTATACCCTCCAATTATACTTGGAACTCCGTTTATAAATGTTATTTATCTTTATACTCATATTGATGCAAAAGGATTTATGGCTACCAACAAGAATAAGGAGATATCTTATTCTTTCGTTACAGATCCCGTAACTAGAGATATTAGTGCTTTAATTGATATGAAGCAAAAATATCTTAATTTTTTACACCTTGAATTACTTAGCATGAATATTTATGATACAATGAAATCTACTAAGATACAGAAAAAAATTAAATTAATTTCCAAACAAATGGTTATTGATATTTTTGTTGATCACCCTAGTGCTTTTTGGAACCGCAAAAGCCATATTGTTACTCTTCCTTATGAAGAAAATTTCTGTGAGGATGATATCCCAATGAAATCTTGACCTTGTTAAATGAATGCTGAACTTCAAAATCTCCTTGGTCATGTGCTGCTTTTTATTTGCTATTTCAAACCTATTTCCTTAAAATTTAAATGATATAAAATATATTTAAATATAATATATTTCAGTAGTAGTAGTAGTAGTAGTAGTAGTAGTAGTAGTAGTAGTAGTAG
>NW_025849514.1:0-1352 GCF_002878395.1 Capsicum annuum
TTATCATAATTAGGTAGTATGTGTTTCATTCTTCTGGATTTTAAATGTGTTATTAATTTTGATTCAATACTAGATATTAATGTAATTAAGTAGGCTAATTTTTGTGGGTTTTCTTTTGTTTTATTTAGACTTATATATTCTGAATAATTACTAATTAAAGATTCTTTAATTTTTCTAAAAGCTTCTCTATTTTTAAATGTGGTATACTAGCTTTTCCTTTTGCATATCTGCAGTCGATTTGAGGTTCAGTTCTG
The DNA here is from genome assembly GCF_002878395.1 of Capsicum annuum. Classification (NCBI taxonomy): domain Eukaryota; kingdom Viridiplantae; phylum Streptophyta; class Magnoliopsida; order Solanales; family Solanaceae; genus Capsicum; species Capsicum annuum. Next base: position 255 of record NW_025849514.1, read on the forward strand.
TGATCCATCACATCAGTAGAACCTTTGAAAATGTCACAGTTGGTGAGCCATCTATCTCTGGAAGGCGTTTTATTCACATGTTCATTTCTTTCAATTTATGGTTCGACGGGGGTCCTTGTCCTGGCCCAGACAGTTATTCTTCAGTAGAAGCTTCGAAGACTGAATTCTGTTAATGTTTTGTTATGACTTTATTGACAGAGTTTGCTGAATTCTTTTTTAAACTTTATCATATCTTCCGTATTTTGTATGAATTATGCTTATGATAGGATGCTAAGAGGTCTCTCAGGCCTTCATGGTTCAAGAAGCCCGTCACGGTCAGAGCCTTGTCTTGGGTCGTGATAGTTCTTTGTGTCAAAAGTAACTACGTCACAAATATCATGACCTGGTATCATAAGTTTCTTAATTCTTTCTACTTTCTTAAACTCCGTGCCAAATTAAAAAAAAGAAATTTTTTTAAGGTTTTCAAATTTAGTTTTCATATCCTTCAAATACACAAAATTCAATTTCTGGTGTTTCTTTTAAAGATTTGAAATACTTTTGAACTAGCTCTAAGATATTTTTAATTCAGTAGATTAAAATCTATTAATGTAAAGGTTAAATATGCACGATTTATTAGATAATGAGAATATATATATTTACCATTTATTAAGCAACTAGTGCGGTCTTATAAAATATGTAAGAATATGTAAGATATCAATAATTTTATTGATAAAATGAGTTTTAATTAAAACAAAAAAGGGTAGTAGTTATATATCAGATTTTCAGTAATAAGTTGTCATTTTAAAAAATACAATAAGCATCGAAAAATATACTTTAATAACTTAAATGGCTAATGTGATTATTTCTACAGAGTTTTATAATGTATCTATTTACATGACTACAATATGGAACACCAAATAATGTTATGAACATGATTATTGGAGTAATTGTTTTAGGAATTATGATAATAAAAGTTTGTGAAAGTAAATAAAGGCCATTAAGCTTTACATTAAAGATCATTATGAAAATGACTTTTTAGTTTCTTAACTTGCATATTTAATATACTTTACTTAAAAGATTTAAAAGAGTGAATATTCTAGCTTTATAATAAAGCACATA
>NW_025849514.1:1452-4239 GCF_002878395.1 Capsicum annuum
TTTTTAGGACAATTTGGTGCGTTAAATATTTCGCTTTGAATCTCGACACTCTTTTATATGTAAAGAAAATTGTTAAAACATGTGGTTATATCATTAACTTTAAATAGGTATATATAACTTCTTTTATATGAGAAGAGTATTCTCAAAAGATGTGGTTATATCATTACCTTTAAATAGGTACATATTTAGATAATCTAGTTCAATAATTATAATTTTAGTTGAGGTGTTTGGTTAACGCTACATGGAACTTTAAAAGGCGAGACTTAAGCTTAAAAATACGGATACATACGATCCTCTATGCCAATCCTTTTTTCCCTTTCAATTTCATATTCAAATTCTTAAATTCTATTTTTTTTTTCATGTCACATGTTTACCTTTAGGCTTTAACAATTTCTATACAAAATAATCTGTGAAATATGACAAAAATAATATTAATTTCAATATTACGATAGTAAAATATCTACATACTCTACCGATATAATGTCATAATTAAAGAAATATCTATTCATCTCTTCCAAAAAGAAAATAAAATAATAGAAAATATTATATTTCAAAAAGTTAAAAAAGAATGGATAACAATTATTAACTACATTTCAAGAAAGGAAAAAGTTGACAAAAAAAATTATACATGAAAAGAAAGAAATTATATCTCCAGGTACCAAAAAGAAAAAAAAAGAAAGAAATTATGATATTATAAAATAAATTAGTTCATCTTTAACTTTTAATGATCAATAATAAAAATGAAACAAAATACAACATTCTTTTCATTATTTTATTTAAATAACTGATTTTAAAATTTTATTTAAATAAAAAACAAAATTTTAACCATCAATTAGAATTAAAATTAATAGAGTGATTACTTTTATCATTGATCTACCATGAAAATTATGATTTAAATTTTAATAAATTAGTCATTCTCCAGGGTATAAGAAAAAATAAGATAAAAATTATACATACCATTAAATTTTAAAATATTAAAATATATAAATATTTTAAAATTAAAAATTCAAAATATTATTTTTAATCTTTAAATCTAATAAACCAATACAGAGAATACTATTCCTTTTCTCTTCTAAATAATCAAGTTAAGAAAAAAACAGTAAAAAGAATAAATTAAATTTGATTTTTTAAAAAACAGTTTATTGTGCATAAATTTAAAGCGTGAATTTTTATGTGGACAAATACAACATTCTTTTCATTATTTAAATCATAATAAGCATATTTCTTCTAATATTTTTGCATTTACTTTTTTATTTTCTTTTTTCATGCTAGGTTAATTCTGTTTGTTTCGTTAATTTGTCAAAAAATATTTAAAAATATTATCTTTATTTCACTTGTACTCTTTCTTTTATCTTTTTTTTTTTTTAACCTTTTGTTCATACTTTCATCTTCAAGATAATTGAGTTAAAATATTGCACATTGTAAAAAATAAATTTTTATTTTTTTTAAAATTTTTTCCATTCATTTTATAATCTGAAATCTGTTTTGTCATGAACGCAAAACTTGTTCATAAGAACAAATTTTTAAAGTTGTTGATGCTAATTTTTCATTAAATTTCTCAATCACAACTCAAATTTAAATCCTAATCAAAGTTTACTTAAAATATCAATTACTTAGTCTAACATCATGCATTAAAATTTTTAAAGAGGTATTTAATTACTTTTATAAAATCATAATAAAAAATATCACTTACCCGAATTCAGTTCTGAATTTAAAAAATAATTGTTAAACATCATCATCTGCATATAAAAATAAAAATGTTAAATCAAATAAAATTTTCCTAAAAAATAAAGAGTGTAATAAGTAAACTCATAAATAAAACTAATAATAAGTAATCAATTGCAAAGAGAGAGAAGGAAGCTTAACTGTATATATCAGTGTATGAATGGGTATATATAAAAGAGATTAAGGAGGTAGAATTCTATTTCAATTCAACTGCTTATTTAAATTTAAATTCAAATGTAATTCATCTGTAAGTTAAATATTCTTCCTTATCCTTATTTTTTTTCAAATTTAACATGCTTATCTTAAATTTATATTTCAATTAAGAGAAATATTTGAAATCAATAATATTAATCAATATCTTTTATAATAAAAACTAACAAAATAAAAAAAAATATTTCTCTTCCTTCTCCTTTAAAATATAATATTATTATTTCTTTCTATAAATACTTCTTCAACGTACAACAACTCCTAATGAGAAGTACTTTTTAATTATTTCTTGTTCTTATCTTTTATTTAATTATTATTTTTTCCACCACTATTACTACATACTATAAAATCAAATTAATATGTTTTGTCCTTGAGTTGTTTTATAAATTATTCTCAAATTTTGTATCTTTTAATTTTTATTTTTATAGAATATATTCAAATATATTTGTATAGACCACCTATTACTATTACTACTATTACTTTTATTATTATTATTAGAACTATGTAATTTTAGGTTCCTAGTTTAAAATAAATTAATTTCTTTTTCCTTCTAAAACCTTAATATTGTTGAATTTAAATATTTAATATTCTTTAATTCAAAAACTTTATTACAATACTCTCAAATTTTGTCCTAAAATCTGCCACGTGGCTTTCTATTCTTCTATCACGTGGCTTCTTTTGGTACTTCATCCTTTGCTTTATAATATACTAGTATATATACCCGCGCAATGCGCGGATAGTATTCAAGTAGTATTTCTGATTGCTTCATTTTGAAATGTCTCGTTTGAACTTGTTAACTTATATATCTTAATAAAATCATTTATCATTTTATTTCTCAATAAAAACAAAATGAGA
>NW_025849515.1:0-1695 GCF_002878395.1 Capsicum annuum
TATTTTCCATGTATTTGTCTATATTTATTTTTATCTGTTTTTCTAGTAATTGTATGTTTTTTATATCTTTTTCTAAAAATTTTATGTAATTTGTCATGATAGGTATTTGTAAGAGTAGTTAGGTAGGTATGGTATATAATTTACTCTAGTCATGTAATATTCACCAAATGCTTTTTCTAATATAACTTTTCTTATATCTGCTACTTTTATATCTTTAAGTGCATACAAAATAAGTATTTTAAATTTATCTACCATCACATCAGATAAATAATTATTCATTTTAATAAAATTGCTTTTTTCAAAATATTCCCTTCAACCATGTACATAACAAAATATGGTCATCTTAGATTACTATATACTAGATTATTCTTAAATAACATGTTCTTTGGTCACTATTAGCATGGTAAGGATCAGTAAAACTATGGTTTTCAAATTTAACTGAAAATAGCAAGAAAGTATTAAGAACTAATAAACCTATAGAAGGAACATCATCAACAACTAAACTAACACCTATAGAATTATTAAAAAAATACGAAACAGCTATAAAAGATGAATTTGGTAGTATGACAACAATAGAAGAAGAACAAGATGAAGAATAAAATGGCTAGAACAAGTAAAACCATATAATATAGAACATACACAATTAACCTTAACCTATAACAAAGAGAAGTTATTCTTAAGAAGAACATTAACATAAAATGAAAATATATGTATTAATGAAGCTAGTAGTAAAAGGATATTACAGTAGATATTATACGCCTATGATAGATACAGTAGCAGAAGCTAATTTATGTAGATATAATTGCTTACCAGAAAGTAAATGGGATAAATTAAAAACACCAATAATAGTTAAAGGATTTAATAATGAAGGAAACTTAATTACTTATAAAGCTAGGAATGTAAAAATACAAGTATGGGATAAGATATTAACAATAGAAGAAATTTATAATTATGAACTAACATCGAAAGATATACTTTTAGGAATGCCATTCTTAGATAAATTATACCCACATATAATAACTAGAACAGACTGGTGGTTTACAACACCATGCAAACAGAAAGTGAGAGCAAAAAGAGTCAATAATAAAATAAGAAAGAAAACTGATTGGATAAAAGGAAGTGAAAAAATTACACAAAAGTTAGAAAATGTAAAAAATACTGAAGATACAATAGAACTAGTAGTATTTTCGATAAATAAAAAAGAAATAACTATATTTTCAATAAATAAGATAGAAATAATTAAGAAAAAATTAGAGCAATTATATAGTGAAGAACCATTAAAAGGATGGGAAAAATATAAAACTACTATAAAAATTGGATTTTATAGATAAAAATAGCATAATAACCCAGAAACCATTAACATATAATTTTGACGATTTAAAAGAATTTAAAATGCATATAGATGAATTATTAGAAAAACAATATATACAAAAAAGTAATAGTAAACATAATAGTTCGGCATTTATAGTAAATAAACATAGTGTACAAAAAAGAGGAAAAAGTAGAATGGTTATTGACTATAGAAATTTAAATGCAAAAACTATAACATATAATTATCCAATACCAAATAAGATATTAAAAATAAGGCAAATACAAGGATATAATTATTTTAGCAAATTCGATTGTAAATCAGGATTTTACCATTTAAAGTTAGAAGAAGAATCTAAATAATTAACCGCATTTACGGTACCACAA
>NW_025849516.1:0-1706 GCF_002878395.1 Capsicum annuum
AGTAGTTAGGTAGGTATGGTATATAATTTATTCTAGTCATATAATATTTACCAAATGCTTTTTCTAATATAATTTTTCTTATATCTACTACTTCTACATCCTTAAGTGCATACAAAATAAGTATTTTAAATTTATGTACCATCACATCAGATAAATAATTATTCATTTTCATAGAATTGCTATTTTCAAAATATTCCCTTCAATCATGTACATAACAAAATATGGTCATCTTAGATTACTATATACTAGATTATTCTTAAATAACATGTTCTTCGGTCACTATTAGCATGGTAATCTGGATATTTTTCCCTCAAACAGCGCCTCTACTCTGGTTACTCCCCACCACTGCTTCTTACCTCATTGGTTTCACCTTTAGGATGGCATAGTTCTTAGGGGTTTTTCTCCGTTTCCTCTTTGCTAATAAACTTATTAACATATTATTCTTTAAATAATTCTACTATAAAGTAACTAACATGAATTTATTTTATCATACCATGATTGTTGGGAATTTAAATTTAGCTATTCATAATCATAAATAAATATACCTGTTAGGGTAGGTTTGATATTACTAAGGTTTGTTCCTCCATAGCTTTTTTCATTGAAATAAATCTTTTTTTTAATAACTAAGCAAAATATTTTTTGTGGACAAGAGAGAGTTTTTGCTTCAACACATGAAGGCTTGCTCTGCAATGCCTTTGGTTTATCTTATTTATAGACTGAATGAATCTTTACAAGAATCTGGACATTTTTAAAATTAGTATAATTTACAAAAAAGTCTTCTAATAAGACAAAAATCATTAATGCCTAGACTAATAATAGTCAAAAATCATAAAGCCTAAAAAGTCTAAAAGTCTAAAAATCTAGCCTATCCAAAAATTTTCAATACTTTACGTAAAATGAATTGTGAAAGTTTACACATTGCTTTCACAATTTAATAGTTTGTCTTCTATTATTACTCCGTTGATATCTTCTCATTGTCGTATCTGCTGCTTTTTCATATCTCCATTATTGCTTCTTATCTTGTATCGTCGTATCTGCTACTTTTCCATATCTCCATTATTGCTTCTTATCTTGTATCTTCCAGCTGGCGTTCTTATCTACTTGGTTGTTTTTTCTTCTATTCTAGCTGAACTTCTGGGATATCATTATCTCCTCCATTACATTTTGAACATTTATGATCTGGATATTTATGTTCAATTGTCTTGCAATATCTGGTTAATAGTTCTTCTGAAATAAATTTTTCTCTGATAGCTCTGGCGATAGGTTCTGTCTCTAGTTTGAGTAACGTCACAATCCATTGCCTAATAGTTTCTGTATCTATTTCTCGTAATTCCTTTGAATTTGAATATATTAGTACATGATTTCTTGAATAATAACTCCATATGGGATTTTGGTTGCAGTATGTGTTCGCTAACTCTTGCAAAATTGTAGATAGTCCGATAATTCTCTTATTCGCATAAAATTTTGGTATCTTAATTCTAGGTATTTCTGGTTGTGGAATAATATCTTGTGGTATAATCATGTCTCGTGTCATTCCTATCTTTACAACTTGTATGGGTTTTTTAACTTCATCATATAATATCTCTGCTGGTGCCGTGTAAATTTTTATAAAAAATAGGGTACCTTTGGTTATTCTTTTAAAAATGATAAATGCTTCATATATTTTCAGTATAGTGGATATCTCATTTCCGTCAGAGGTATATACA
>NW_025849517.1:0-1900 GCF_002878395.1 Capsicum annuum
AAGTGTTATACTGCACCAGCAGAGATATTATACGACGAAATAAAACCAGTTATACAAGTTGTAAAAATAGGATTAACCAGAGATATGATTATACCGAAAGATATTATGCAACAGCTAGAGATATCCAGAATTGAGATACCTGATTTCTACGCAAATAAACGACTCATTGGACTAGCTACAATTATTCAAGAATTAGCAAATAATTATACTAATGGAAATTCAATATGGAGCTATTATTCAAGAGGCCATCAGATGATTTATTCAAATTCAAAAGAACTACGACAAGCAGATATGGAAGATGTTAGGCAATGGATAATGACATTACTTAACCCAGAAAAATAATCTACTGCAAGAGCAATTAAGAGAGGATTTATTTCAGACGGATTATTGACAAGATATTGCAAGATAATTGGACACAAATATCTAGACCATCAATGTTCGAGATGTATGTGAGAAGATAATATTATCCCAGAAGTCCACCTAGAAAAAAAGAATCAAGAAGATAAGCATGCCAGCTGGAAGATACAAGATAAGAAGCAATGATGGAGATATGGAAAAGCCGCAGATACGACAACGAGAAGATATCAACAGAGTAATAATAGAAGACAAGATATTAAATTCATTTTACGTAAAGTTTTTGTATAGGCTAGATTTTTAGACTTTTATCCTTTTTAGCCTTTTTTAGACTTTTTAGGCTTTTTTTACTATGGCATTAATAATTCTTGTCTCATTAGGAGACTTTTTTAGACTAATTTTAAAAAACGTGAAAGAAATGTGAATACTCTTGTAAAGATTCATTCAGTCTATAAATAAGAGGAACCGAAGGCATTGCAAAGCAAGCTTTCATGTGTTGAAGCACAAATACTCTCTACAAATATTTTGCTTAGTTATTAAAAAACAGATTTATTTCAATGGAAAAAGCTATGAGGAACAAACCTCAGAAATATCAAATCTACCCGAACAGGTATATTTATTTATGATTATGAATAGCTAAATTCATAATTCCCAACAATCATGGTATGATAAAATAAATTTATGTTAGATACTTTATAGTAGAATTATTCGAAGAATAATATGTTAAGAAGTTTATTAGCAAAGTGAAAACGGAGAAAAATCCCTAAGAACTATGCCATCCTAAAGGTGAAACCAATGAGGCAAGAAGCCATGGTGAGGAGTAACCAGAGTAGAGGCGCTGTTTAAGGGAAAAGTATCCAAATTGTCATGCTAATAGTGACCGAAGAATATGTTATTTAAGAATAATCTAGTATATAGTAATCTAAGATGACCATATTTTGTTATGTACATGATTGAAGGAAATATTTTAAAAATAGCAATTTTTATGAAAATGAATAATTATTTATCTGATGTGATGGTAGATAAATTTAAAATACTTATTTTGTATGCACTTAAGGATATAAAAGTAGTAGATATAAGAAAAATCATATTAGAAAAAGCATTTGGTAGATATTATATGACTAGAGTAAATTACATACCATACCTACCGAACTCCTCTTACAAATACTTACCATGATAAATTACATATATCTAGAATTTTTGGAAAAGATATGAGAAACATACAGCTAATAGAAAAACAGATGCAAGTAAATATAGACAAATACATAGAAACTAAAGATATAAAATATATAGAATTTCTTAATGAAAATATGCAAGAACTACTAAGACTAAAACAAACAACTACAAAATATTATAATAAAATATTTAGTCAACTTTAAATGATAGATAATCTTAAAGTCCTAATCTTATATATACTTAGAGATATAGAAATTATAGACATAAAGAAAATAATATGGGAAAAATTACAAGATTATGAAGAGGAAGAATTATTAAACAGTATAGAAAACTTACCCATATATTATGAATATCAATATTACTTAGATTC
>NW_025849518.1:0-1908 GCF_002878395.1 Capsicum annuum
CTTATCCAAAGAGATAAAAGTCAAAGGTTGGACTCCCAAGCCAGCAGTACCTAAAACTCCAGACAAGGAAAAATCAGCAACAACTTCCTCAACCATGGCCTCTCACAGTAAGAAGGCCCTCAAAGAAAAATTAAAGAAGGCTTTATAGGATATGGAAAGCCAAGACGCCAATGAAGAAGAAGTATTACAACTTCTAGAAGAAGCCTCCTCAACCGGAAGTAGTGACAATAATGGCGATATGCTCAATCCTAAAGGAATAGCTATGGCCTATTTGGACCCCTATTAAGAATAGGGAAATGCCCCTAAAGGTAGAGGTTCAAAGAACCGGAATTGCTCTGGAAAGGGCAATTTACTATTCATAATAAGAATCCAAAAGCTACTTGCTTTTCCAAAGGAGAAAAGACAGCCACTATCCTGACAGAAGGCTCGCTAATCAGCTTTTTTAAAGCTAAAGGAATCCAATGCTTTTCCAAAAGAGAAAAGACACTGCCCTGACAGAGGGTCCCCTAAACAGCTTTTCAAAAGGCATGTCTACTCAAGAAAAGAAGAATCTACTTTAGAGATTAAATCTAAGCCTTACAAATGTACACACCAGATGTATAATCTAGTTCTTTCCTGTCTATATAAGGCAGCTTGTAATCTAGGAGAAGGCATCAGATAATTTCTCCTCTCTAGAAAATTCTCTCTTGCCCATTCTCTTGTAATCTATTTTATAATGTTTTCATTGAAGTTCTAATAAATTTGTAAGTTGTTGAAGCCTTCTTTTTACTTTTACATATTGATTCATTTATAAGTTTGAATATTGTTTTCACGATCCGTTTTCTGGTATCAAAGCCATGTTGGCAGATTGTGTACTCAGCATGAGCAGCTAAGTACATAATCTGTCAAGAGCATGGGAAAATTAAACTATTTTCGTATAAGAAGCATTTACCTTTACTCATCTATGATTCAACCTGTAATAAATTAAAGCAATACATCAAAGGCTTATGGGATCTACAATAGTCTTAATGGCTTTATAATAGACTTATCTTAAGTGTTATCTTAGTGACGGGACTATCAATAAGGGTCGAACGCTTACCTTAGCTGAGACCACACTTTTCAGGCTGACCAACGTCTAAGACCAGAGATTAATCGATTCCTTCAAACACTTTAGAGAAGATGAATACCCCATACTAAAAAGTAAACCCCATTATAAGACATGATATATTAAGTTAATTTATTAAAAGTATAATCATAGATGAGTAAAGGTAAATACTTCTTATATGAAAATAGTTTAATTTTCCCATGCTCTAGACAGATTATGTACTTAGCTGCTCATGCTGAGTACACAATCTGCCAACATGGCGTTAATACCAGAAAACGGATCGTGAAAACAATATTCAAACTTATAAATGAATCAATATGTAAATAATGAAACTGACCTTTAAATCGGTTTATATCTAGGTCATTTAAAAGTTGAATAATTTCTAAAGAATTATTTATGGCAACAGTAGACTCAGAGGTTTTACTATTATGTTTTCTGAAAAAACTAAATTTTTCGATTTGGTAAATCGTGTTGAAAGACTCTTTTGGAATACTCCAGTTCTGAAGATTATTTTCGATAGTAGCAATCGGAGTTGCTTTAGAAGATAAGTTGATAGTATTTTTTGTATGAATGTTGGGATTCATATTTGAAAATACTATCTAGAGACTGACTGGGAAAGCAAACAATTTTCACCTAAGAAAGTATAAAATGGTTAAACCACTATGATTCAACCTGTAATAAATTAAAGCAATATATTAAAGGCTTATGGGATCTACAATAGTCTTAATGGCTTTATAACAGACTTATCTTAAGTGTTATCTTAGTGACGGGACTACCAATAAGGGTCGAACGCTTACCTTAGCTGAGACCACACTTTTCAGGCT
>NW_025849519.1:0-1815 GCF_002878395.1 Capsicum annuum
ACTTCATTGTTATGGCATTGATAACTCCAAAACACTTCATTGATGTGCCAATGATTTCTTACTTCATTGTTATTGCATTGATGGTCTATTTATATGTCTCTTATTGATGTATCATTGTTTCAAAGTATCAAAAATATGGTGGCAACCGAAATAACAATCTCAAAGATTAATTGAACTAAGTGATGAAAATTCTCTCTTATCATGTGGTATCTCAGGGGCATAAGCCTATCATGGGTCTATCCCTATTTATGTGTTTATGGGTGGTATCCCAGGGGCATAAGCCTATCATGGGTCAATCCCAGTTGATACGTATTGGAGGCAGCCTAATGGTCATAGTACAATACTGTAATGATTACAAAGATAATAAGAACGAAGGTAAAGTGATTGAATAATTAAAATGTACAGGTTGTCACAAGTTCTAGTAAGTGTGGTCCACTTCTATTACGATTTATTCACTTGTTTCTGATATCTATTGAGCTCCTATATCATATATGATTATCTACAGCTTTACATACTTAGTACATATTTCGTACTGACGTCCCCGACGGGGGACCTGCATTTCATGCTGCAGGCACAGGTACCTCAGCTCATACACCGCACAAGTAGGAGCCAGGATATCCAACTGCTTTTGGTGAGCTCCAGTTTGCTTCGAGGCTTTCCGTGTCATATCCAGTCACTTTTGGTATTGTATAGAAGTTAGTTATATGGAGGGGTGTGTCTCGACCTTAGTTAAACTCTGTGTATTGTCTAGAGGCTTTGTAGACCTAATGTACAGTCAAGGTGGTGTTTTGTTAATAGACGTGATGGCTCCAACGGCCAAGTATTGTATATACATATATATGTGTGCTCAAGCTTATACAGGTGATTATTTCCTTTTATATGCGACATGATGTTGTCCTAATTTCGGGTTGTCATAGAGGTATGCATGGAAAGTATAAGGTTATGAGCTGGTTCTCCCGGGCCTCCTCGGTTACGGGTGCCAGTCCGCCCTAATAGGATTGAGGCGTGACAAGAACATAAGTCGAAAGTACAAATGTCTTTCGGATAATGGAGGGCTCTCCACTTATCATCCGTTGTCTAAGAGAGAGTACGAACTCCCTAGTGTTGCACAGAATCAGGAAAAAATATCTCTGAACCTACATCATGAAATGATGTAGCGTCCGTAGATAATCAGTACGGTGAATACTGGCATGCAACCCAGGAAAGGAAAATAAATATTTTATAAAACAAGTCATAACTCATTTTCATCATCCATAATAACAATAAAGTAAGGGATCGGGGACATAGGACATAAAGACATGACCATTTAAAACTTAATCCTAAACTATGTAGTTATTCACCGACACCAAGTACAGCGTGGGCTATATGGATTCAGTACTCTCCAACCGGCGGGGCCTCAGTTCCTGTTTGCCGCAAGTACTAAGATTAGGCTAAAATCACCAATAAACTAGAGCTACCATATTATCCTCATGAAAAGGACACCATTTATCGTCCAATGAAGTTACAGCATTCCTATTTCGGTAAAACATAGGTTTTGGGTGTTGGTCACGAAGACGTATGCCTCTTTGGTGAAACTAAATACGTTCTTTTAAGTCCCAATTAAAACATTTTGATAATCATTCATCCATAGAGCCTTTCACTAAGGAATTCATATTGATATCATCATACAGAGACTTGAAGCCATGTCATACCGTTCTCATAAGATATTTTATACATCCAATTCCATCGTTAAAGTTCACAAACATAACTCCCAAGGGCTTTCAAAAGCCATTTAGCCTTTCATTCTTTCATTCCATATCTTATCAAAAAGACGTT
>NW_025849520.1:0-1160 GCF_002878395.1 Capsicum annuum
ACACTTTGTGTTTACATTCAAAGGGGGCATGATGTAGACATCTAATTCTGTCCCTCCCGAAGACCCAAGTTACACATTTTTATCCCTGTTTTACCACGTGCCTTCACCTGTATGATTATATCCCATAAAAATACAAAAAATAACAAACCCACTAACAAACCTAATCCCCAAATATTCTTTTGTAACAAAATTAACTACCCCTCCTATCAATTTTGGACAACACATCACTACCCCATGCCCCATACCCTATCCCACCTACCCTACCCCACCTACCCTATCCCAATACCCACCTCACAATATATACACACATACTCTCACAAATAAAAAGGGGGAACAGTAACAAAGAGAATAGGGAAATCAACCTCCATCTCTCTAGACCTTCTCTCTAGACTCTCACTCTCTCTCTCAATAGGTCTCATCGGCGCCGCCTTCTCTCACAGACCACGATCTCTACTTCCTCTCTACTCTCTCTCTCCAAAAATTGAAAAAAAGGGCCTTCGTTCACTGCCTCTCCGTCCGACCGACGACGGCAGCAATAACGCCGTCGTCACCGTCAGCCGTCCACAGGTTAGCGTCTAGCGAGCCAACCCAATTTTGCCTCTCCGACGATGGCAGCAGGCACCGATCAGCGTCCATTGAGCCAACATGCGCTGCTTCAACCGCCGACCCGACCCGATCTCCCTCCGGTAATGGCAGCAGGCACCGGTCAACACCCAACACGCCGACGCGAGCAGCTCCACCAGCGTCGTCGTATGCTCCGATCGAATCGGAGAGTGAGATCTGAAGATCACCTCCATTTTCGGTTGCTGCCGAACGCATCGGAGCTCCGGCGTAGCAAAGGGTCCTTTTTTTTTAGTTCAAAATCCACTGGAAAACATCCCTGAGCTTTGCCTCTTACTGCTTGATTGTTGGTCACTGTTCGGAGCTCGAATCATACGGTTGGACGCCGAAATCTGACTTTTCCGGTTTGATTTTTTTTTTACTGTCAGTCCTCGAAGTTTTTCGTATTGAAATCGTGTCAACATTTGTGATTTGGCTTCCGCATCATGAGTTTTTTCTTCACTGGTTTTGGAGCTGTCGGGTTATTATTTTAATTCCGAGTTTGGTTTGCTTGTTGTGAGGTTCTCCGATCGAGTATTTTGGTCTTCGAATTTCTTTAT
>NW_025849520.1:1260-1546 GCF_002878395.1 Capsicum annuum
GTGTTGGTTGATGTTGGTTTCGGACTTTGAAAAGTGAATTGATAAATCAAAGCATGTTTAATCATATTGGTTGACATCAATTTGGGGACGGGAATCGAAAATTGATAAAAGTGAATATTATGATATTTCTGATACCTTGTTGATATTGAATGTGATATGTCGTCGATGGGTAGGCAATATAGGTCCGGGTAGGCAAAATTTAAAACTTGTTATTTTGGTTGAATGTTGGAATGTGCGTGTGAATGTCCCTTTCTAGATTATCGTGTTTAATTCAGATGTATTTATT
>NW_025849521.1:0-1490 GCF_002878395.1 Capsicum annuum
TAGGGTATCGAATCCATTTTAAAACTTTATTCAGAGGTTTATAGTTTATAACTAGTCGAGGTATTCCTCGTTCCTTTTCAGCAGCATTATTGACATAAAAGGCAGTACAAGACCAAGGAGATTTTGAGGGTTTAATAAGACCCTTTTGAAGAAGATTATCAATTTCTGTCTTACAGAATTCTACTAATTCTGTATTCATTTGACAGGGTCGAGATTTTGTAGGAATCTTTTCTTCACTGAAGTCATCTTCATAAGGAAGAGAAACAATATGCTTCTTTCGATTCCAGAAAGCATTTGGATGATCTGCGCAAATATCCAAAATCAATTGATTAGAAATTATTTTTATTTTTTCTTGGACTTTTACTGATTTTAAAGTATCAAAGTTATTAATACTCATTAATTTTAATTGTAAGAAATTAAGCTGATTTTGTTTCATATTGATAAGGGTATTTATATCTCTGGTTACAGGATGAGTAACAAAAGGATAAGAAATTTATTTGTCCTTGTAAGTAGCCTTAAAACCATTTGCATCAATATGAATATACGGATAAATAGCATTTATTAGTGTTCCTAAAATAATAGGAGGATAAAGTTGATTTTTTACTAAAAAGAAGAAATGTGGAATGCAGACTCTGTCTCGGCAGATATGAGTATTTGGCAATTTATAATTGATATCTAGAGCATGACCAGATGCAGACTTTATTATATAAGTGGTTTTTTCAAAATACCTGGTTGGGATTAATCCTTCTTGAATACAACTAACATCAGCACCACTATCAATCATAGCAATATCGGTAACAGAAAACTCCTTATTTATCAAAATAGTGCAGTTTATATACCATTTATGAGCAGTAACAATTTGCATCATTCCCAAGAAATAATCTTTTTTCAAATCTTCTGTTGGACTGAATTTATCAATTTCAGAATTTTCAGAGTGTTCGAAATCCTTTTCTTTTCCTTTTGAAGCAAAAGAGACTTCGGGAACATCAATAATTTTTTCTTCAATTTTTAAAATTCTACGATCTAAGATCATCTGGTTTTGCTTTAAGGAAATAATCTCCTTTTTCAATTGCTCAACTTCGATTTTTAAATCATTAAAGGTAGTATCTCTACCGGGAGTTTTATTTAAAGCAAAACGTCGATTAATTTCAGCTAGGGAATAAGACATGGGATGATTATCAAAAGAGTTATCTTTAGGAGTACTAGTATTAGCAGAAGTTTTTTGAGTAGCAAACTTGAGGATTTTTTCACGCAGTTTTTCATCAGTAACTTCTTTTAGTAATTCAAGGACGTTTTCAGCAGTAAGAGTTTGAACATTTAAATCAAGGTCTTCGGATTGCGCTTGCAGTTTATACATCATTTCATCACAGTTGCAAACATCATTATCATAGTCATTACATTTATTACTCTGATCGAGATCACTATCAGAATTAGGTAATTCAAAATCATTTTCAGAAGTAGAATCAGATTCGGAAGCAGAGGAGTATAAT
>NW_025849521.1:1590-2688 GCF_002878395.1 Capsicum annuum
GACTTTCTGAAGAAGTTCATGACCAAGTCTATAATTTATTATAGACTTGGTCATGAACTTCTTCAGAAAGTCCTAAGGACTTGAGTTTTTGTAATTTGCAGTTTGGAGCTATATGACCATACTGGTTACACTTATAGCATTTAATTTTGGCTAAATCTCTTTTTGATCGATTTTTTGTGAATCTAGTAGACTTACGGAAGGATTTTCTAGTTTCACGTTCTTCTTTGCTTCTATGCCTGGAACGTTTATTTCTATAGGGTTTAGAAGACTTAGAATACTTTTGGCGTTTTCATACGAAGGGTTTTTCCATACCAAATTGCTCGCAAAAGTCCCCTAATTGAGATTTTTCTCTGAGTTTATCAAGCTTAATCTATCTAGCTAATTTCAACTCGTTACAGAGGGCTAAGCCTTCTTGAGTACAAGCTACAATAAGCTGACCATAAGTCTTTTCTGAATACTGGACTTCTCCATAAGATCCTCGAAGGGTTTTTCTAACTCTTTCAGCAAATAAAGGGGGAAGGCCATCAATGAATTTAGCTTTCCAATGGTCATACTTACTTTCGGGTAAATCCATAACCCTACTAAGAAAGGTGTCTTTATACCATCTAAATTCACCTAAGTGTCGACATTTTAAACCATTAAGAAGAGTTCTAATGTTTTCATATTGATTGGTAAATCTTCCTCCAAAATGTTCAATAATCGTAAGCATTATGGTATAGACAGCATCCGAACGTCCTGCCCGAAGAGGTCGCCCTAGATTATCTTTTTCGGGTTGATCATTGGTGGCGTTAAAAATAGCCTTGCGTTTAGTATCATTAAGGAAATTATCCCACCAGCCTCGAAGTTGGCCAGTAAATCCCGCAACAATCATTTTACAAATTGTTTGGTCAGTACGATTGGCCCTATTTTCTGGAGAAGTAGTGGCTGTGGCAATAGTAGCATACATGGACATTCGATGAATAAGAATAGAGATTTGTCGGTCAGATAATCCGTCAATATTCCATTCATAAATGGCTTCTCCACTATAAGAAGTATTTGTCTGATTCCATTTCCTTTCCTCTATCAGAACATCTTGAGGAGTTGGGCGTGGATAATATG
>NW_025849522.1:0-91 GCF_002878395.1 Capsicum annuum
ATAATAATAATAATAATAATAATAATAATAATAATAATAATAATAATAATAATAATAATAATAATAATAATAATAATAATAATAATAATAA
>NW_025849522.1:191-1245 GCF_002878395.1 Capsicum annuum
ATAATAATAATAATAATAATAATAATAATAATAATAATAATAATAATAATAATAATAATAATAATAATAATAATAATAATAATAATAATAATAATAATAATAATAATAAAAACGACGCCTTTTTAATACAAAAAGCAAAACTTTGACAGAGTACAAATATGACGTTTAACTATTCAAAACTGCACAAATATGATCTCCCTCCAAGTCAGCCCTTTTAACGATGTGGCACCGTGTGATTGGATTACCTTTCCACGTAGGCGCGAGTGAAACTCACGCATGGGGTTGCAAAATCGGATGTTATATTTTTTCAGATTTTGAATAGTTAAAGGTCCTATGTACACTATCAAAGTTTTAGGTCAAAGTTATAATTTGGTGTCTTTAGGGTCATTTTTATGTATTAACTCTATAATTTATACTTATATATGACACACTCGTAAGAAAATTATTTGATTACATACTAACTAGAAGGGGCATATAGATGAAGGGGCGGAACCACATTAGGACTACTAAAAAGAATGAATATTCCCATCAGAATACCGTCAAAAATATTTGATTTCCGACATAAAATCCATCAAAAACGTTTTTGGCAAGCCAATTTCCGACAATGATGGACTCCGTCGGAAACTTCAAATTAATCAATTTGGTCAGTTTTTATTTCTCGATATCTAACCAATTATTAATTCTTTATGACATACTTTATTTATTATCTTGGTAAAGAAACTAGAACTAGTATCCGCCGAGATTTTCTCAAAATTTCCTTCAAATTTCTCTGAGATAAATATTTAGGATACTTTTTCCCGAAAACTGGATCAATTACTAATTTATGATTTAACACGTACATAATGAAAATTTCACTCTCGATTCTAGGAGAATTTCCTGGGGAAGATATGATGTGGACTAAGAAATAAAAGCCAAGGAGTTTGTGTCCAGTATCCTCATCGATGCACAACTAAATTTGAGTCCAGTGGGGTAATGTCAACTTGATTTTCACTTACCTTTGAGCTTGAAAGAAGTGGAAGGTTATTGCAGATGAATCATTTTTCGTGCTCGAAGA
>NW_025849523.1:0-1177 GCF_002878395.1 Capsicum annuum
AAGACTAGCTAGTCTTGTATTTTGTTAGTTTTAAAATAGATTTTATTATTTTTTATTTTATTTAAAATATCAATTAAAATTTAATTTAAAATAATAATAATAATAATTAATAAAAAAAGAAAGAAAAAAAAAAGGGAATCCTAAACTACCCAAACCACCCACAAGCCCCACTCTCACAAACCTCTCCCCCATTTTCATAATACACACACACACGACACAAACACATGCACACATACACTATCAAGGGACATGCACACATGCACTTAAAACATTAAGCACACACACACGGAAGATTTGAAAAAACAAAAAAAAACAGAAGGCAAAAAAAAAAAAAACTTAGATAAGAAGAAAGCAAGAGAGGAAAAAGTAGTTAAAAAAAAGGGAAAGAAAAGTAGGGAACAAAGAAGAGGAAGAAGAAGCGCACGCAGTGGAAGGAGAAAAGAATCCGGGGTCTCCGTTGAATTTTCGGTGACGATTTTTGTGTCTTTATTCGGTTCAATTTGCTACACAGGTTTTTGTCTAACTCTGTATTTTTTTTATATAAGTTTTCATGAGAATTCAAGCACGAACAATCTTTTATATGATTTCATGTATTATACAGAAGGCATAGTCGACCATTTACATGAGATCTAGTAATGAATTTGTATATCCAGTGATTCGAGAATTTATAAGCATGTGTACATATTTTGTCAAGTTAGTTTTTTTTATTAGTCTCGGCATGTATATTATTCTTTACATATGTCTTTCGCAGCATATATGTACATCTACCTACATGCATGTTAAGCCTACTAGTAGATAATGTTCAGTAGGTTCGTTGAACATGTTAAACTATACCACGCTCCTACATTATCAATGATTCACGTGTAACTTAAGTTTACAAATTATTCACATTTTGATGTATATAATGCAAATAAAAAAAATGATGATGTCATTCACACATTGGTAGGGCATAATTTGTAGAGAAAAGCTTACGAAATTTATGTTGGAAAGCTTTTGGCGAATTGGGTATGTATATAAAAATTGGTTTTGACTTTGAAGAAAAAGGAGTGGTTGAGGAAGTAATGTAAAACGTAAGGAAGTAGAAATATATATATATATATATATAATTTTCAAGTAGAAACTAAGTATTGTTTTATATATATAGATAAAGAGTTAACGATTAATTATGGCACAATGT
>NW_025849524.1:0-28351 GCF_002878395.1 Capsicum annuum
GTGAAAATACCCAAAACAACTCAATCTGAAAGCTAAGTCTGAACGTAAATATGAACATAAATCTGAAAGCCTCTAAACTATCTGAATAAGGAGTTGAAGGAACATGTCTCCAACTAACTCCGTAAAACTGAAGCGAATAAATAAATAAATATATCAAATCATATTATCCTCGAATTAATGAATACTCACTGTGTCTCTGTGACTGGAATGCTACCACTATTGCTGGGCTGGAGCTCATGTCTCGAAACCTATGGTGTAACACGAAAAGAAAGCACCATAGCGTAATTGTGTCAGTACAACTAGAGTACTGAGTATACGAGGAAGGTAGGCTGAACATAAAGGGTTTCATGCATGAACAACACTGACTGACTAATATGAACGTGGGAGTGTAAATACACATATATAGAAACTGGGACCATGAAACATGATAGCATCACCTGTAAGCTAATACATGGTTTACTGATAACTGTCATGACTGATATTGAAATTGATAATATGGAAGACTGTATCTGATAGTCCTGTATATACTAAAATCTAAAGAACGCTCTGAGTTCTTTTATTGAGATTGATACTGAAACTGTGGGAAGTAGTGTTTAACCGAAATGCCCCATGTATGTAGTTATAGCTAAGCTGAGGTCCAATCTCTGCCCCGACTGGAGGGGTGTCAATATAGTGCCACGGGTAAGGACAACCTGTGAGTGACCCGTATCTGGCGGGTACTCAATAGGAACGGTGGAAACCCTAAAGTGACGGGTTAAGCCACCTTATCAACCCTAATATAACTGGTTGAGATGTATCAAACTACGCTGGCTATGTAGTTTTGAAACACAAGGATGACTACTAAGAATCACACCCTGAACTGGCGGGTGAGTTCCCATCCTTGGGTTCACTCAGTGCTAATCTTTACTCCCATCTGGAGGGACAGGACATGAATAACTGACTGTGCATGACTTACTCTTACTGAATTCCATTGACTGGCAGAATATTACGGATATCTGACAACTGACTAAGATCATGACATTTTCCTGAGTCAAATAACTGACTGAAGTGTATGGAATCATAGCTTGAGTTCGGATGTCGTGAAACATTACATGGCTCTAGGCACACAGCTATAGTTTTCGGGTACGAATACCCCCAGGACTCGATAGGAGGAAACTGACACACATGACATAACTTGATCACAAGATTTGAGTACATAATTCACAATATCATAAGTAAGGATTTAATAATAAGAATGATTCTCAACAAACTATCACATGATCGGGAATGCATACAACATGTATATACTTGCATGACTTCAATAACATGGTCATTCCATATTGCAACAATATCATGAGCATCTCATACAACTTCTTCAATTCAAGACAATAGCACGGGGATCACGTTGAACATAAACTTAGAAAATGGAATTGTCATTTAGGACTTATTATGTCATAAAAGCATGATTTCTATTCCCTTAGGTATTTTCACAAACACCTTACATGCACATCTTAGGCATAGGTGGATTCATCAAGATTACAAATATTCAACCACCAATTTCACATGATAGTACGTTAACTACCACCATATCCTCACAATAAACATACAAAGATCCCATATTAGGCATCATCAAACTCCAACCACATGAACATCAACCACCAAAAATATAAACATCATGATACAAAACTTATAAGATGGTTCTTGAGCTTCATGGATGAAAGAAGTCCATAAATAAACTCACACATACCTCAGAAGGAAGATTCTTGGTGATTGACGGAGGAATTTCCTTGAAATCGGATCTTCAAGCTTAGTTACGGAACCCTAGTTGTTTTTCTATTTTAGTGCTCTTGGATGATGAGCTTTGAGATGATAATAGGGTTGTAATATGTTTAAAAGCTATATATTTTGTAGGGTTAAGTTTAGGGACGTGTAAGAAGAGTTAAAAGACTTAATTACCCTTAAAATAACTCAAAACGGAGTGTTTTTTGCACCTGGAACTGACTTAGGCGGCGTCCAAGTGATTGCCTAAGCTAGGTTGGGCGGCGCCTAACGAATCGCCTATCCTTACTGTCTCTCACGAAAATAGGCATAACTTTTTGCTCGGGTATTAGATTAAGGAAAAATTGGTATCGTTGGAATTCTAATTCGATTCTCTACAATTTGGTGGGTCTAAATCAGCCAAAATACCACATTAATATCGAGTTATACTCATTCAAAAATGACCCTTGCACAATCTAACACTAAAACTTGATGGATTCACAAACTCTTAGCTTGTATTACCTTAAGTGACTCATATGAACATGATTAATGCATCATAAGCTATCCTATCACTAGGATATTCATTGTAAGTCATGTACTCAGGTATGAATCACAGGCAGATTTCATATGTAGGAATACTTATTCACTTCCTAGCTTAGAAACATGAGGGGTATTACAAAAGTTCTCTGGAAATCCTCACCTTTTTAATCATTATAGAGATCTTAATCAAGAAATGTCCCCTCTCCATGAACTCTATTTTGATGTTTTCCACAAAATGATCATGCCTAGGAAATAACACAGGACTAAGGTGAATTTACTTGACCTGGCCCTCCAGGAGTTATTGTATACTAAGGCTAAGAATGATCTGCCTAGGCTTATTTTCAAGAACATGCAGAGGGTACTTCTTAAAGATGCAAACAATTATGCTCTACCCTATGAGTTCTGGCATGCCCCTATGTCTGAATATTACTCAGTTCCTGTGCAAGTGTGGTCCTTGCAAACCACAAAAAAAGTGATTGGAACTATGAATCACGTATCTCTACATGTTTTTTTTCTGAAATGGGATGATAACCCTATCCAAAGGTTAAGGAATTATCTTATAGATAAGAATGTTTAATTGGAGGCAACCCAAGCTTCTCGTGAAGATGAGAGAGTGACTTTTCTCTTCTCTTGAAGATGAGAGAGTGACTTTTCTTTCTCAAATTGATGCTCTACTAGATGGACTAGTTCGTGAATTAACTGAGAAGATAGAGACAGTGTAAAGGCTGACCCAACTGCTCCCACCCACTCCTCCATCCTGCTTCACCTCTTAGATCCTAAGGATTTTTTTGTGACTCAATTGGTTTATCTTTATTTGTTTTAAGTTTCATGTTTTGTAAATCATACGTTGCATTTTAATGAAATGGTACCTTTTTGCTATATTGTGTTCTAATCTAGTAACTCTTAATATATTTTATATATTTACTATGAGTTTTGATTATTTTAGAGATAGCCCGGTGTCCATAGATTATTAAACACTAATTCTAGTCTTAACTAATCTTGAACTAGCTTTTCGATAATGTCAAAGTGGGAAGAAAATATGGTGCAATAAATATGTTTCACCCTGCATTTTTGAGCTAGAATTCGAACTATCATTTCTATGTGCATAATCATGAATCCTATTATTTCTACATAAAAATAAGTGTCATGATCATTAACCTAGGATGAAAAGTGACTTTAAGGGGAAGAATGTACATAGTAAACACTTAGAGTGAAGTGGATTTAAAACTTTTGTTATCGACCAAATTTTGGAATTTTATTTTATAAGGGTCAACTTTGAATGTGTATAACTTTTGAAATATATGTAATTTTGGAGCTCAAGATGCACCAAATTGTAGATAATTGAATTAGCTTTCCAACACCACTAATTTTTCCTAAATTTGAAACCCGTACAAAAAGTTATGAACATTTTCATTTGAATTAGTGAGGGTTCGAGATATTGGTGCAGCGCGGAGCTCATCACTGAGATGACCCTCTGCAAAGCGTTGATGGTTTAAATTCATCAATTTTTGGTTTAATGACTTGAAAGGAGGGGTATTGAAGTCCTTTCACTTATAAACGACCCATACATGCTATATTATCCTATTTTCATCCATTTTCACAACATAACATAATTATATCACTTCTTAAAATCCCCTAATCATCTCTCCATAAGAAAGAGAGGAGAAACTTCCTAGGGTTTGAGAAACTCAAGCTTTGAGGTTCTAATTTCTCTATATTCTCTTTTATTTCTCTCCGTCAAAAGGAATGTTGGACAATCCTAAATCTCATGGGCATGAATTTTGTATTTTTAACAAGTTTTAAAGACATATGTATGTATATGAAAATAGTTTTGGAAATCATTTGAAGAGTATGCATCATAAACTCATTTTGAAGGATATATGTGTTTATTATTGTGTTTTCCAGAAAATTGTGTTATAATCATGTGCATTCATGGTATGAGTTTTCAAAAAGCATTTCATTTGCATGATTTAGGGGAAATCCCTCTTCTATAATGAAGTTTATGATATTACCATGTTATTCATATGTATATCTAATCCAGTTTATGGTCCATCAGGGACCTTGTCTCGGCCTAGACAATTTGTATTCAGTAGAGGCTTTGTAGATGGAATTTGAGTATTGTGTTGTCATACTTTGATGACATGGTTTGTATTATAAGTTACCCTTGAACTTCATTATATCTTCAACACTTTGGATTATGTATGGATAATGCTTATGATAGTATGCTAAGGGGTCTCTTGGGGCTTTGTGGTTCGGGATGCCTGTCGCGGCCAAAGCCCTGGCTAGGGTCATCACAAGCTTTGTATCAGAGCACGGTTCATGGTCCCATTGTATCAATGAAGCAATGTCTAGTAGATTCTTTCTTATGCTTGTATTGTACACCTCACTTATAACTAGGAGGCTACCGGGCATTTAGGAGTTGTGTCTTATTATTTCATACTCTGGTTCTTTCTATAGAGTCATTTATCCCCAAATTATCCAAATTCTTACCTTACCTTAATTTTTATGGGCCATGCCTCATTGTCAAGGCAATATAAGTTCAAGAGTTTAAATTCCTAATTATATGGTCCTTTCTGATTGAGTTATCTATACAATTATGAAGTAGCACAAGGACTTGAGAGGAGTCCAATAGTGCTTTAAAGTGTGTTAATTCAAGTGAATATCCCTCTCTATATCCATCATGCATTTGATCCTGACGTATGAAGCAAATTCAATTCCTTTCAAAATCCTTGTTATATAGATGTCATGCTTAAGGGTAGAGAGGGGTAGTAGAATGTTGGAACAGTATTTCTTCTCGAGTAGTAGTATATATTAAGATGTCATACACTATTGGTACCAAGATTGTGCTGAATTTAGTGACGTAAAGTCATAAGTTTAGAAGTCAGAGTAAGGATAGCTTTTGTGTAATAAAGTTAGTTTTAGCTATATAACCTTTGATTGGAGAGTGGTATGCCCTTTTGTTGTGAGTAGTTGATTTTGTGTTAAAATTTGTAGATTTTATGGTAGTTTGAGGAGAAAGTGATTAGCTAGTATAATTAGGTATGTAAAATAGGGAAAGAGATCATTATGAATAATTATGGTGGTTGTAAAATCATTTATAGGTTGTGAATAAAAAGATAGTATGGATAATAATTTGTAATGTCGACTAACTTTTGGGAAATCTTGACTCATTGGTGTTTATGAATTTTGTAAGGTTGTTGTGATGCATGCGTGGGTAAGTAGATATGATGTGATAAAGAAAAATGTGATGATAAGATCATAATGAGTTCTATTGAAAGATTAAGATCGACTATCCTCATTAGTTGACTTTACCCCCTTTATTCTCTTTACTATAGTAGTGGTAAACTAGTACTACATGTGAGAAGATGTGTAGTAGCTTTTAAGGTTTGGTAGTAAGATTGTGGAGAGGATGAACGTGTGGGACTTAGCTATGTTAAATAAGAGTCATAGGTTGATTTTTCTATTCGGTGGATCAGTATAGTATGTATCATGTTTCTTTGGTGATACATGGTTGATGCTAGACAAGAGGCTTGAACTTTTGATATGGATTGTGGTGGTAAGAATAGTATCTTAAGAGTAATGATGCATGTTTTGTGGGGATGAATTAGTAGGCTTGATTTAATATGCGAAAGAGCCTAGGTTGGTAACTTATGAAAATTTTGAGTGGATAATTGTGATATAAAAACATAAGGATTAGTGTTAAAATGATAAATTGTGGTTGAGTCACTAGGTGGATAAGAGTGTGGGTTTAAAAGAATAAGTTGAACCTCAGGTATCTTGCGGTTAGATAAGGTTTTATGTGTATAAGTGTCACGTTTAACTAGTTTGTGTTCTTGAATTTCTTAGTGTGGAGAAGCCTAGAGAGCTACTATATGATGTTCCTTAGACCTTAATTAAGGAAAAGATAGAGAGATGATGTGAGCTCTTGGTCTAGTTTTCAAAACTTTGTTAAGTTGTAAAGGTATGTGACTAGAACTTTAATGCTAGTATGTTAAGTAGTGAAGAAAGGATTGTTATGTGATAAGAAGTGTGGATGCGTATGCCTATGAGAGAGTGTGAGTTGTAGGGTGATGATCTATAGATGCTAGAGAAAGTTAAGAGCATCATTCCTGGAAAGCAATTCCTTCAGAGTATAGTTTATCGGGGAAGTATAGCGTTAAAGTGAATATTGATACCCCCTCTTTGTGATCAGTGTTGTGCTTGTATATTTAATTAGCTGAAGTATAGGATGGTGACTTTGATCTAATGGGGAGATGATGAGTTAAGGTAGTTCCCAATTTTTCTCGTGGTGGCAAGCTTCAGGGAGGGGTCATGTTAAATCTATTCCTATTCAAGTGAACTCCTCCTACTTTAATTCAATGAGGTCATTCCACTAAAGTTTTGTGTATTTAAGTCATTCCTATGCTAAGTTTCGAGTTCTCTATGTAACTCATGTCATGCTCCGACCTCCAAACTAGAAGCGATAATGCCCCTCAGAAATCCAAGTTTTTAAGTATTCAAGCTCTATGTTATGATGTTCATGATCCATAAATCCATTTCTCATATCATGTTTGGTTCTAAGAAACTATGTTTTCTATATATTGTGAATTAATTTTAGGTTAGTATTAGCCAAGTGATAAATTTTATGCAAACTCGTGACTATCTTAGCATTGAAAATGAGAAGCAGTAGCTTCAAATGACAATTCTTGTCATATTCCTTGAATATATGAATCTCGACTTTATGTTATACAACTCATGTTATATACGCTCATGTTTCTCAATGTGCCTAGTCCTAAAGACTCATGTTGTTTATGTTTACACCCAAACAACTCTTTATTTATGGTCTAGGCATCTGATATATGAAGCACTTCGTGCCTATTCAATTGTTTTTGGAACCTAGAGTAAACAAATAAATATAAGTTATAATTGAATAGTGCTACTTCCATTTTTTATGCTTGTTCTCTAGTTCCTCAATGAACCTCCTCCTTATGATAGTATGATATGGTTATAGAAGCCTAGTGATTCTTTAGATAAGGGAATAAATATTCTTGATTGTAAAAGTTTTAGTGCAGTTAGTCGAGCTAAGATTATAGGTGAAGTGTGAATAGGGAAATGAACTTTTGGACATCACCGCGACGCGGGGCTATGGCGGTGAGCCTTTGGAAAATGGACGAATCCCATTTTGGCCATCACCACAATGCACCACCATCACGGTAAGCCATTGGAAATTGACAATTAGGACCTGGGACTTTAAGTAGATGTGGGGAAATCACGGAGGTCCACTGGATTTTGGCGAATGTGAATTAAGTCTTCACCGCGATGTGGTGCTTTCCTAAATATCACACCTCTTTACTAAAAACACCATAACTTCTCAACCGAGTATTGGATTTAGGCGAATTTGGTATTGATGGAAAGCTAATTCAATTTTCCACACAATGAAGAGTCTAAATTTGGAGAATTCTACATGTAAAAAAAGTTATCTATTTTTGAATCTAGCCTTTGACATTCTAGAGGATAAATTGAGCTACAAGAAGTACAGGGTAATACAGGTGTCATACTCTTGCCAAGGAGTATAACCTAATCTAAGTGATCATATCTATAATTTCTATCCCTATAAAAATGAGAATAATCTAATAATCTGTACCTACATTAACTTGTAGTTTTGGGGCATGTAAACATACCCAACTCCGTGCTAAATACTACTCCCTTTAATCTATATGCTTATTCTGTTGGAAATCCACTTTTAAAAACAAATGTAAGGGATTACAATGAAAACCTCTTGTAAATCTGTTTACTGTAAACAGTAGCTAAATCTGTAAAGTGGACTCCATATCTAAGCTGTGATCAAAAGATCAAATCTTTGTTAAAAATTTGAATATAACAAATCATGAGATGCTTAGAAGAATAATCTTCTTGAAATGACAACATTCAAAGTAGGGTTAGCGACTCATGCATCGATTTTATGTCAAATCATCATAAAACTCATGCTAAGTAATGAATTTATTAATAATTCAAGTCTAAATCTATAAATTACTGCAATACACATGAAAATACAATAGTAGACATGCAATTCAACATCTAAATCACTTGAAATATCATAATCTTGCAAATAACAATATTGGGTATGAACCCTAATTTTAAACTCATGTAAATTCATGTAAAATTATCTTGAAAAAATAATTTTGGACACAAGGATGAAAGAATTATCCCTGTTGAAAACGCCACACACCTTAATTGATGATTAGATGAAGAAACATGAATGTTGAATTCCTATTTGTGCTCTTTAAGATATATTCTTGAAGTTCTTGAATGGAGAATCCTTAATTTTGAGATATCTTCGAAAAAAAATGGTGGAATTTGGATTTATTGGGGATAAAGGTTTGATGTTCTAGGGTTTCTTTTAGAGAAAGTTGATGAGAAGTATGCATAAAGTGCTTAGGAGAGGTTAAATTTTGTGTTTTACACGAATTGGGACTGGGAGAAATGACTCGATTTCCCTTTGTAAAATTTAACTCGAAACTGTTAAATCCCAAATTGGCACACCACCGCGACGCAGGGCTATCGCGGTGACTCATTGGATAAGGGATCGTTGCCATTTTTGGATTTCGGGCAATGCGACGTAATTGTATTGCGCCATTGGAAAAAGGACGAGTGCCATTTTAGCCTTTGGTGCGAAGCGATGTAATCATTTTTCACCACTGGAAAAGGACGAGTGTTATTTTCTACTCCTCCGTGACGCGGTGTCAGTTCATTTGGGAATTTTGGCGCTATATAGTCAAATCGTGATGAGCTACTAGAAAGACATAAATAGCAACTGGAGTTTGACTATGATGCGGTCCAACGCGGTGCGTCACTAGAATCGAACAATTGTGATATTTTCCTTCACCGCAACGCAGTGCCTGTTGAAATGCCATATGTTTTAGCTAAAATCGCCATTACTTCTCAATCAAGTATCGGACTAAGGCAAAATTGGTATCGTAGGCAAAATTGGTATTGTTGGAAAGCTGGTTTAATTACCTATAACTTGGTGGGTCTAGATCTTGAAAATTCTACATGTATCAAGAGTTATTCATTTTCAAAGCTAACCCTTGTCATTTTAGTAGCTAAACTAAGCTAGGAAAGGCACAGGGTATTAAAACAACCTTGGTATCGTGTTCTTATGATTCATACTAACATAATTTAATTACTGATTTCATTAATTCTTTTTCCCTTTGATTATTATTACTATTCATGTTTTGTTAAGGGGGAGTTCTTAATGAGAAGTTACATACTTTGTTCCATAAATCTAAATCTTCAAATGATTCTTATCCCTAATTTGTGGACAAATGATTCCAAGGGGGAGAACAATGTAATACCCCACATTTTCAGGCTAGAATTTGAATCGTTGTTTCTATGTGCATAATCATGAATCATATTATTTCTACATTAAAATAAGTGTCATGGTCATTAAACAGGCGTGAAAAGTGTATTTGACGGGAAGAATATTCGTAGTAAGCACTTAGAGTGAAGTGGAGTTAAGACCTTTTGTTATTGACCAAATTTTGGAATTCGATTCTACAAGGGTCAACATTGTACGTGTATAACTTTTGGAATATGTGGAATTTTAGGCTCAAGACCTACCAAATTGTGGATAATTGAATTATCTTTCCAATGCCGCCAATTGTTTCTTAATCTAATATCCGATCAAAAAGTTATGAATATTTTCATGAGAACTTGTGAGGGCCCACTATAGCGGCGATATGCGGAGCTCATTGTGAAGATTACCCTCCACGACCCGCCGATGGTTTAAATTCGTTAATTTTTTGTTTTGCTGACTTGGGAGGAGGGGTATTGAAGTGCTCTCCTTATAACCGACCCCTACACTGTATATTACCTTATTTTCATCTATTTTCATGTCATAACATCATTATATCACTTCTCAAAATCCTCTAATCATCTCTCCCTAATAAAGAGAGGAGAAACTACCAAGGGTTTGAGGAATTCAAGATTCGGTGGTCCAATTTATCTACGTTGTCTTTGATATCTCTCCGTCAAAAGGTATGTGGAACTATCCGAAATCACATGGGCATGAATTTTATTAACAAGTTTTAAAGATATATATGTATGTACATGAAAAGGCTTTTGGAAATCTGTTGAAGTGCATGCATCATGAACCTATTTAGAAGGAAACATGTGTTTATTATTGTGTTTTCCAGAAACTTATGTTATAATCATGTGCATTCATGGTATGAGTTTTCATAAAGCGTTTTATGAGAATTATTTGGGGGAAATCCCTATTCCATGATGAAGTTCATGATATTATCATGTTATTTAAATATTTATTTAATACAGTTTATGGTCTGCCGGGGGCCGTTCTCGACCTAGACAGTTTGTATTCAGTAAAGGCTTTGCAGACAAAATTTGAGTATTGTATTGTCATGCTTTAATGTCACAAATTCTATTATATGTTTCCATTGAACCTCGTTATATCTTCTGCACTGTGATTTATGTATGTATTATGCTTATGATAGTATGTTAAGGGGTCTCTTGGTTCTTTGTGGTTTGGGATTCCCGTCACGTCCAGGGCCCCGTCTCAGGTCATGACAGATTATAATCAATGACTAACTTGTTTCGTTCTAGTGTTTCCTTGATCGATTCCTTGGTTGAGTGTGTCAGGAATTTGTGGTGGATGAACAAAGGTTGTGGTTTGTCATCATCAAAAAGGTGGAATTTGTTAGGAATTGTAGTTTTGTCGACTACCAACTAAATAAAACAGATTACTCAAGCTGCTCCACCACATGATTGACATACAAATAAAGTTCACCTATACATAAATTCAAGGCTTTTTAAATTCATGAAGGGATTAGCATGCATATCTCTGATAAGCTCGATATGGATATCATGTGGGTTAAGGAAGAAGTGTATTTTGAATCCAACACTTGAAGATAGGAGAAGATGAGTTGAAGAAGGAGTCCTATTTAGACAAGGAGATCAATTTGATGGAGGACTTTTACTTGAAAATAGAACTTGAAGAAATGATAGGTCTATGGAACATAGAAAACTTACCTATTGAAGGACTCTATGGAGAATTGTTGATTAAGTATAGGAGTGACTCACGGACTTACAAAGATAGCAGCAAATTGTTGAATTCACAGGCAGTTTCAAAGCTTTGAGAAACACGTAGTTGAACCTGTTGCTAGTACTTCAAAGATAAGGTGTCTTAGATTCTATGTGTTAGGATTGGTTCTTTATATCTAATGCTTATTGAATTCAAATCTCAGTGAAGTACAAACTCAGTTAGGATCACTGTCTTCAAGTTTGGAACTCAAAGTCTTCACTCTTCAGAACATAAACCTTGGGAGATTTGTGTATTTTAAAAAAGTAGGAGTTAGAGTTTATAATTCCTAGATTACATAAGTCTTGTAATTTGCTGTAGGTGAGGGTCAAACTGTTTTAGTGAACTTGGGTTGGAATCCTGTAGAGGTACAGTTCATGGTTTTTCACACCTTTTTAAGCAGGTATTTTCCACGTGAAAATCACTGTCTCATTTACATACTGCTTGAGCACGGTTGAAACACCTTAGGCAACTTGTTTCACTCATAGGAAACTATTAGGCTAAACTAAGTAAATAAGTAGGTCACATATTATATCAAGATGCGTTAAAATAAAATAAATAATTCCTTGCTCTCTCTTAACATATGTTACTATTTCCTTAAATTTTATTGAAACTTTTATTTTCTTTGTCCTCTCTTTTCTTGGATTTTAATTTTTCCTACTATTTCAAAGTGTTTCTCTAATCTCTAGTATAAAATATGGTAATTCTCATTTTTTGTAATATTTTCAACTTTAGATGAGTAAACAAGAAAAGAAAAAAATAAGTAAACAATGAATTTTCGTATCCATATGTACATAATTAATAGAGTCTATGCATATAATTCGAAGGGAATATATTTTATCTTAGGATTGTCGTAGGAAGTAAAAATTCTAAAACTTCAAATCATGAACACGCCTTTATTTCTTCCCCTGCAGGAAAAGTTTTAATGTTGAACCAAGTAAGAATTCAAGAAAAAAACACCTGAAAATTACCGTAGCTTTATAGATTTATGTTAAAGTTTGGATAGACTGAGGATTAAAATTCTAGTATATGCTACTATAATAGTTAAGTTTCAAGATAGAAAAGTTATTTCTTAAAGATCCTTGGCTCAAGTAAAGCATATAATAGCAAAGTTGCTAGACTATTGCTTCAATGAGTCTTAAAGCAGTGTAGAAGATTCATGTTTAGAAGAATAGGAAAAAATAACAAGGACAAGGCATTGTTCTCAGGAGGAAAAAGATGACAAAAAAGCCAACAAATAGTGAACCAACTGCTTAAATACGAGTCAAGGCAAACCTTGTGACTTTGAAGCTTTTTCCAAATTCATAAAAACTCATTCAAACAAGATCTCCTTTGGTAATCATGGTGTCCATTCCATCTTCTGTGTACCTCTAAAAATTCTACAAGGTACATGCAACCTTACACCACGACGTAACTCTATCCATCGAGGCTTGGGCATATGAAAAGAAATCATCTGGTGTTTTTGCACCTCGGCTAATTTAAGCAACCTTTTTAACATCTAATACAAAGGGCTAATCATTTATGCAATTTGAAATTGGGAATTAAGTAGGGATGCAAATGCTGCAACAATAAAACAGATAGGATAGCAGACAAAAAGGATAAACAACAAGTTACTACTTTGAAGTCAACAGCATTTAACAGAAAGTGAAGGATGTTGACTTGAAGAAATCCCAGAACTTTATCATTGGTTTAAATTCCTTTACAACATAGTTTAATGCAAGTGATGATAAGATGTCAGATAACCTTTATATCACTATCTTATAAAGTAACTGACAATGGTCACACTATCACAACAACAAAATATCCAGTTCTACACAAGTCGGGTCCAAAAAGGATGAAATGTACCGAAACCTTATCCTACCTTAGTGGGGTAGAGAGATTATTCCCAAAAAACTCCTGAACACATCACAAATATTACACAAGACGGGAGTAAAACAGCCGAGAGATATTAACTACAAAAACAGTAAAAATAACTAAAAAATTGCTCATGTTAGTCAACAAAAATGAAAAAAATTCATGTACATTCTTTACAATTTTGAGACATATTTGCCTCTTCTGATCAATAAAGAAACCTATCACTATCCACTACAAGAAATATCCACCTATTCATAAACCAAATTTTAGCGACAGTAAATTTTATACTTTCTAAACTTTATAGTACTAAAACATATTAACAAAGGAGAAAACTTTCTGAACTTTTTGCACAGTGGAACAATGCTTCAAGATCATGAGCCCTCATATACGAACAATCTTGCAAGACCACTGAGAGATCTTCTCCCATAACAAACTCATCATCATTATTTTCCTAAATCTTTTCTCCCCTCACATTACCAATATCACAATCACCATTTCCCTCAGCATTATTGTTCTCATTAGGCTGTTCTCCCTCCAAAACATTACCATCATTTGCCAAAATATTGTTGCTGTATTTTTCACCCCACATTGTTGTTCATTTCATAAGCATTAGTTTTCACTGATTCAACTTCCGCCAATTAAGATTCCTCCTTTCTTTCCTTTCCAACCTCCTCTACTTCATCATCAGAAATTAAGTGCACAACATAATATTTCTTCTTCATAAAAGAGGATGATAAATAGTTGCTTTGTTCACCTACTGTCATGACCCAAGTCAAGACCCTAGCCGTGACGAGCATCCCGAACCATACAGGACCGGACGCCCCTTTTTGTCTGGTACATCATGAACACCATTCATAGCAACAAAGAAAAGATGTGGAACATCAACAAACAGAATCATGGTCATATTCTGAGTTAAGTATATCAATACAAAAGAAGATCCATCAACATCTGTTTTTGTCTACGAAATCTCTAATACAGACGAAATTTAACAATTGTTTGAAAACTAACTGGAAAAAGGCCCCAGTGGACCTAAACCAAAGTGAATAACAAGTGACTGAAAATAAATAGGCCTTTCAGAATAAAGAAGGCTCACCAACTGCATACTTCACTTCTTTTCTGAGTAACTCTATGGCTTATCAGGACCTCTAGAATGAGCCTCAGACCCTAAAATATAGGGGGTCAATACAATTGTACTGGTGCACAGAGAATTCCAAAATAATGTATTTATATATATATATATATATATATATATATATATAAATAGGTGAGAGCAATTTCGTAAAACAACGTGCACAAAATATTTCAAATCACATGGGCAAATTCAAATAACCATTTCAAGAAATTCTGTAGATACAAAACATTCTTTTGTTAACTTCTGAGCTAGGTAATACACCCAACAAATCTAACGGTCAACGGGCTATATGGCATCCGCTATTAACTCGGCAGCCAAGCCCCCAACCCATGTTTGTTGCAGGAGTTGGAGTTTCTATTATGAAATGCTACAGGGCACTAGGACAATGTATAATTCCTCTTTTGGAACATAGAAAACCAGTATAGGAAAAACGCGGTTTCGGACAATGAGTTTTCTGATCTCGTGCCTTCTTCGGGTAACCTCCTAACTCTTTTTAAGACCAATTTTAACCATTTCTTAACAGGCATCATTCTGAGTTCAAAATCTGAAAATCTAAGTGAAATCATGCATTATATTATGTTCTATGTTACCATGGCATTTTCTATATTGTTATAGTTATACCAAGACTTGCAAGTCATATTTCTAAGCCATAAAATATCATATTACAGTCTTTTCTTTTAAAATATAAAGTTTGGACCAATATATCATTAAAACAGTTCAAGAGAATTCAGGTTGCAAAACACATGTAAAAAGATGCAAGGGCTCTCTCCTTTCAACATTTCAATAAACATGTGGTGGTCATGTATTTTGTGAGAAACCATGCATTTCTTTCACTCTGTATTTTCAACGTTTAACAATCATGCAAAATCTCCTCTTATCAATTTAGAATCAGTCTTAAATCATTCAACAATAGTCAAGAACATTGATACCATGCTTCTAAATAACATTCTTAAATTTGTAACATGCTAAATCAAGAGGTGTTGAAACAGTCATGCTCTCAAATTCAAGTATCAACTTTGAACGCATACACACACACACACATATATATATATATATTAATGAGATCAATTTTTATTCAAAGGAAGGTCTCAAGACCAAAGCATGTCATCAAAAGGTTTCAAGAAACATAATTATAATTGTAAGTCCATGCCCCTTTGCAAATTCCTGATTTCTAAACCTTCAACATAATTAAGAAAAGTTTACTATGCCCATGTGGTTTTTAGAAAAACCCTACGTACCTTAGATCACTCTGGCGGAAGGGTGGAATCCAAATCTTAATTCAATTATTTAGCCCCAAAAATGATTTAATTTCGTGTTAAGATGGGGTTTAGATGAGGGAAATTGACTAATATACCCCTCCTGGACCAGAATTTAAAAGAAATGCAAAGTGGGCACCTGACGCGATTGCGTCGGGCCACTGCTTCATTGATGCGGCATATTGACTACACTTTGAGCCACTGTTTCCAACATCCAAAAACACCTCTAACGTTATTAGAAACATCCCAAACTTCCTAACACATCTCCTTTACTTTCCCGAACATGAATCAACTTAAAAATCCATATCTCAAGGTTGGAAAAATCGATTTAGAAATCACAAAAATTTAGTAGTTTAAATTATGACCAAGTCCTTTTGACACTTAGGATATTTTTAGATGATTAACCCCTTAGACATGCTGCGGAGTGAGGTATTAAATTGAGGATATCATGGGGTGTTACTCCCAAAGTAGATATCAGAGCAAATACACTGACCTTTCTTCGCCACCTCGTGTGGCGGATGTGGGCCCATAATCAGCAGCGTTTGCCATGCCCTTTTACATTTCTCAATCGGACACCACAAAGAAAAACCTTTGTAATCCTTCAAAAACTCATTAATATAGTAACAGTATGGACACCTACTCCAAATTTTATCCAAAACGGTCTTCCTGGTCAGGTATTCATTTGCTTTGAGCCCATCATCTAAAAGGATCCTCTTGGTAGGGTTAGAAGAACTTGCACCTCCAACATCTAATTGGATCTTCTGCATCTGGTTCAAAAAGTTCCCACCTTTTTTATGGTATTAAACCTATCATCCAAACGGGTTAGGATCATAATCCCGTTAGAAGTGATCCGACCACCATAAAAAATATACCCAGTATATTCGCACAAAGTGGGTTTTGAAGAGAATAGAGTTTATGTAGTCGATAGACCTTCCGGTCAAGAAAAACACAATTTCGCAAAAGAATCTTCCAAATCACTTGTACAAAATTGGCCACTTTCAAGAATTGCTTTATCTTGTGCTTGGTAATTACATAGTCCTTGTCAAGCGTTACCCCTAGTTTTGCAGGCTATAGTTTATTCCTAATTCCGTATCTACCACAATGTACATTGCTACAATTGCCCAAAAACCCAAACACACCAACTGCGTTTCCATCTTTGCAAAGATTTCCCAGTACTATAAAAAAATTGTCATTTCCTCCAATTCCTTCTATTCCAACAATCCCAAATATTCACACTATTCCAACTATTCCTACTCTCTCGCCACCTCCATTGAACTAATTTTTTGAGTTGATACATTTAGTGGCGGAGACAAGAATTTCAATGAAGGATATTCATCATTTCTTATATATGCAGTTACAAAAGTATTGGACCTTATATATAATAGATAGTATGAGATTTTCGACCAAAGAATTCATCACCAAGGGGCTAGAGATACATCAATATTAATATATACATGTTTATTGTAACTCTTTTGGGGTATATGACAATGTTCGTTCTTAAAGAGATTTTTGTATTTTTTGATTGTGGTTTGCTGTTTGAAGATATTTCTTGATTTGTACCTCAAGAGTTTGATTATTATGCTTGGAATGTTTTGTATTGTTCGGTGAATTAGTTACTAATAATGATACTATTGTAGACTCCAATTTATTTTGTAATATTTGGGTAATGTACATTGTGCCATGTAGAAATGTTTTTTGCGTGAAGACATGGTTAATATAGATTTCTCTTTCTAAGTATGGTGACCAAGGAAACACAAATAATAAATATAGAACCACAAAATAAAGGCAATGGAGGAAATACATGTCATGTTCCAAAATAATTCCTAGACGTGACTGGCTCCCGCTAACACCACCTATCAGGAAAATCACTCTTCCTTACACTTTACCAGTTAATAAGCACTAAAATAGGGTATGTGAAACTCCCACACATCAATAAATAACGTATAATCATTCAACATAAATTCACAACCAAACAGTAAATTCAACTATCACTTGTGAACTAATTCTTTGTTCCAAATCCCAAACTAAGACATGGAGCATCTAAAATAGATTTAAATAATGTCATACTTCTTGCATGCAAACCCAATGAAAAGAAACATAAACTAAATGTAAAAAGATGAAATGAAAGCCTCCATAAACAATGTGAAGGCTCACCTTGGCAATAGAATAACTTCCAAGGAACCGTCACCCACTAGGTTCACCTTGTGTGTTAGTATCTGTAGACATGTAAGTAAAGAGTGAGCTATACATAAATATAACGCAGTAAGATCATCAGTTCGCTACTTTAAGTACTACTGGAACAAGTATTAGAAAATATAACAACACCAAGAACGTAAAGTTATTTCACGCAGGAATTATATCATAATAAGATAACCAATGAGGCCCAACAATCCTTCATGAAGAACCATATACCTCAATACAATTCATACAAAGCACCTATCATAATTTGTAATTAAAGTAATAAGCCAACACCAGAAGTTTAGGGCAACATACACAATGCGCCAAATACATCAAGAGTATACACAATACTCGGAAGCATACACAATGCCCCATATCAAATCAACAAGTATACACAATGCTCAAGGGAAGCATACACAATGTCCGATATCAGATCAACAATCATACACAATGCTTTAGGGAAGCGTACACAATGACCCAATGGAATTAAGAAGCAGACACAACGCCCAAATCTCATAGTACACAATCATATCACATTACGAAATAATTTATAAGAGAATTGATTTTCTTAAACATAAACTGTTTACGGCTGGCCTTGAAGGCGACCGATTCTGCCAAACACACGCTCATCCCAACACATTGACCAAGCAGACAAAAACATAATTTTAAAATAATATTTGAAAAGAAATCACTCAAAGATTAAAGTCTCACTTACATCGCCAATAACAAGTTCTCCAACCCGGCAATGTGTGGAACACGAACCAAATAGCCTCCAGTGGCTTCAATCTATCTACAAATATTAATTATCGATATCAATTATACTAGTCGGGGTCAAGAATCAATCCACAACACTAATTCTTATTGTTACTCCTTAATATCTCACACCTTAACCATGAATTGAAAAGGTAAAAATATCCCAACAAGCTATCCAAACATAGTACTTCCAAAGAAGATGAATTGCTCGAACAGAGACATCAAATTTTTTGACCTATATCTCATCCTCTTGTTAATAGAGCCGCTATTATAGCCTTATGGGTTTCTAATTGTTAGTCAATTATTCCACAATAAAAATATTTATTTCTCTACTCTCAGAAGTAATAGCAATCAAAGTTACAATATGAATAAATAGGAAAGAAAATAATAAATGGTTGCTTCCTAGTGCTAAGTTCTAATAATAGTTGTTTGTCTAACTCCATTGACAACTAATCACTGACCAACAATTTAGTGCTTCAACCATCAACCTACTATTAAAGCTTAATTTTATACGACAACTCCAATTCGAGAAAACTAACCATGAAGAATAGGAATAGTTGTACCTGCTACTAGTCATCTGGAAATTTCCAATACAGTTGAAAACTTTTTACATTCAATTTTCCAAGTCTCCATGACACAAATAAAATACAAGTTAAAATTTTGTGCATGCTTTCTCCCCAAAAATAATGAAACAAAGAACCCTTTATATTACTAAGTCGTGGGATCTGAAGATTAATGGGTTCTGGCTTTTGGTTTACCCACTTTAATTATATTAATTAATAATAATAATATTGGCTAAATGACCAAGCTTATACCCCTCATTAAAAGTCTGAGCTATTACAATATATATAAAACTTAAACTCATATTAACATATCTCAAAAATCTTAAAACCTAAACAAATCCTTGAACTTAATTAGTAGCATCAAAAAATTTTATTGTTAACTAAAATATAATAAATAAATTGGTTATATCATTCTTCTAGGAATCCCTTTATTCTCATACTTGTCTTCCTTGTCCATTAACTTCCCAAGATCACATGTCGCTTCATATCTTTATTTCACACTTTCTCGTTGCACATTAGAATTTCGAAGGACTTTTTCTTCATTTTCTATTTGTTCTTTCGTATCTACCAACTTCTCTAAGTTCTAGTAAATAGTTTTGCTTTTTGAGAATGACATTGTCATGACCCGAGACGGGGCCCTAGCCATAACGAGCATCCCGAACCATGAGGGCCCGGGCTCTCTTCTAAAGCTAGTAACCATGCATAATATTCATATAATATAAGAAAAAATTTGCGGAAACAATACATGACGGAACCGTGGTCAATCTCATAACTTGAACAATTTAAAAAGGAAATTCAAAATATTGTAAACATGTGACAACCGTCTGCGAAATCTCTAACATTACAATATCCATCATAAATCTAAAACATAACTAGACAAGGCCCCCAGTAGACCATAAAAAGAAAGAAGCAATGAAATCTGAAAAATTAGTCCTTCCAGAATAGAGAAGGCTTACCAACTACAACTTCTGACACACACGAATCTACTGTTTGGTGGGACTGTGGGACTTTGCCTCAGATCCTGAGATATAGCGGGTCAATACATATGTACTTATATGTAGAGTAATCCAAAATAATGTGTGTATTTAAATAATATAGATGAGAGCAAGCTAAAACATCATGCATGAAATAGTTTAAAATACATGGGCAATTCCAATGACCTTAAAATAATCTTTTCAATGCAAGTCTAATCTTTGCATTACTTCTGAGTTAGGTGGTACACCCCTACAAGTCTAATATTCCACAAGCTATATAGAATCCACCATTGACTCGACGGGGAAGCCAACAACCCAAGTTTGCCGCAAGAGTTGGAGTTTCTGATTTTGATACGCTACAGGGCACTAGGACAACGTATAATCCCTCTTAGGGAAATAATAACCCATATCAACAAAACACGATGTTGCGCAATGAGTTATCTGAAATCGTGCCTTCTTCGGGTAACCACCTAACATCTCTTAAGCCCATTTTTAGCCTTTTCTATACCTGCATCTTTTTGAAATCAATTTCTGAAAAATCTTAATGAAATCTGACTTATGTTCTGTTCTGAGTCTGTTATGGCATTATCTGTTTTGGTATCGTCATACCAAGACTTGCAAGTCGTATCTTCCAAGCCATAAAATATCATGTATAATTCTTCATTCAAAATATAATGTTTGGACCACCATATCATTCAAACGGTTCTAGAGAATTCATATTTCAAAATATATGTAAAATCATGCAAAGAATCTCTCTTTTCAACATGTCAACAAATATGTGGTGGTCAAGTATTTTGTAACAAACCATGCAACTCTTTCGTTATATATCTTCAACATTTATCACTATCTAAAATAACCTCTCCTCAATTCAAAACCAAAATCAAGTCATAAACAATACTCAAGACATTTGTATCATACTTCTCAAAATACAATTGAATAGCTTCTAACGTATGAAAACAAGAGGCTTAATAACAAGAGAGGGTTATAATCGTTCATGCTCTCAATTCAATATTCAAACTCATCAAACGCATACGTATATATATATATATATATATATATATATATATATATATATATATATATATAATCATCAGTAAAAGATCAATTTCAGCGGAATGCCTCAAGACCAATAAAATAATATCATTAGAAGAGTTCATAATGCATAGTTATAAACATAATTTCGAAAACTCTTTTATAAATTCATGATTTCTATATCTTTAAATCTTATTCAGGGTGTTTTCAATATGCCCATGTAGATTAGAAAAACCCTACATACCTTAGATTACAAGGTTTAAAGATTTGAACTTGAATCTTGAGTTGCTCCTAGAAATCTTGGACTTAAATATTGATTTCTTATTTTCTTGTTCTTAGAGGAAATCCTAGCTTGACCTTATTTTTGATAGTGAAGATGAAGTTTTGATGTTGTATAACTGATGAGAATAGACTAATAACATTTTTAGAGAGTGATTAAATCCATTGGGGAGGTTTTCTGAAGAGGTAAAGTACCAAAACACCCCTTTTAAAGTATTCCACCTTCAGAACTTCGAATTTTGCTCGACGGCTTGGTTGATGGACCGTCAGGAGTGTGACAGACTATCACCTTATCCTTTTGATCATTTCTAGTGACTGAACTCACTATTTTAGGGGCAACGGAGGGCTTGACAGTCCATCACAGACCTGACAGTTCGTCGGGTCATCCGTCGCACCCTCGGTAGATTGATACCTCTATGTAAAATGGGCATAACACTTTATCACGATATTGGATTAAGGAGAAACCGGTGTATTTGGAAATAGAACTCAAATAACTTTCATTTGATATAATGGTGGATTGAATTTGAACAAAGTTTAGACGCTCATCAAAACTCAATCGATAGGAAAGCATTCAACTTGTCCTTGAGTTAGGAGTCCTCTATTATATCAATGCATGCTCAACTAGATTCCCACACTGCATAATTGATTAACACACTAAATTTGAATAGGATTTATTGGCTTATAAAATTTTTACACTTAGGGATGACGGTTTACATTGTCGCCCAAAAGTACAGGGTGTTACATTATCTCCCCCTTGGGATCTTTCGTCCCCGAATGATGGGTAGGAACTTGTTGAAGCTCTGAAGGTATGGGATGAGTAAAATAACCTCATATTGAACATTTTTCCTCAAAAAATATGCAACGGCATTGAAAGAGCTTCATGATAACCCCTAGTGAAATGTGTATGCACGAAGCATGAGGTAGTAAAACTTCATATAGGGATGACCTCGCATTGAAACTTTTTTTTCTTAAGGAATAGTTAATGTAATAAGAAATTTTGGATATTAAGGGTATAAATATCATATTAAGGATGATTGGGGGCTTTGGGAAATTATCAATTGGGAACTGATTGGTGGCACGATGCAGTGGTATTGCGTTTCCACCTTATATCCGAACTGCAAGGGCACTGCGACGCAATGGAATCATGTTGGAGCACTGGAAATTGACAATTCTGAAATTGAGCCTTGGTGCAATGCACCAATATCATGGAGGCTCACTATTTTTTAACAAATGCCATTTCGGTTGGCTCTGCGACGTGCTAAAGTACCAACTGATACACTGTCTCACTAAAATGTCTCTAACTCTTTGCCCGAGTGTCGGATTTGGGAAAATTTTATATCGATGGAAAGATTATTCAATTTCCTATGCAATGGAAAGTTGAAATCTTGAAAATTACTTAGGAATAAAATGGTATTCATTTTTGAAGATAGTTCTTGACATTCTAGGAGTGAATTTAAACTAGGAAAAAGTACAGCGTGTTAGAATATCTCCCCCTTAGGAACATTCTTGTATGAATGTGGCTATTTAAGATGAGGACTACGGATAGACTAAGCTCACACACTGAACATGCATAACTGAAACATTACTTATGATTGAACTACTGACAAACTGACTTTCCACACTGAATATGCATATCTGATGCATGGAATACATGACAGAACTAATTCGGGAATGCATGATTGATTATGCAACAATAGTTGTTACTAAGGATTATAGCTGTAACTGAACATGGAACTGAGTAGGTTTAAGAAAACCTATTACCTTAATTTGAGAACATTGATAAACCTAAGATCATTTATTGAACATGTATGACGCGAACATAGAAACATGAATGAGTGTGAAATATGATACGCAAACTAAATATTGTAAACTTAACTAAGCCCTTGAGTACATAACTTACAGCTAAGATTGGAACTAGAGGGTAAACTATGAGTAACCCCTACCTCAAACAAAATTCATTATGTTAAAATTAAATAGAATGTTTAGAGAATGATAGCTTAGGGGTTATAGTGCATCTCCTCCTTGGGACACTATGTCTCTCAAAGAACGTTGACTTGGCTGAGATACTAAGGAAAAGTATGAGACGATGCATGTAGAACCTGCATACTAAATCATGACTGAATATCTAGGGTCTAAATCTGAGACTTGATGCATAAAGTGGGTTAAACTTGTAACTACTAGGATGTTCTATTTTGGGATAGGACGACTAGATTGAATGACGAGAAACCATCTGAATTTGTCTTCCTAATTGCTTAATTGAATTGTTGGCTATACAAACTTACTCATACTAAAAATATTCATATGGACGCTTACCCATACTAACTTATTTGATTAACTTGAATTAATAATAGATGAATACTGGTATGTAAGATTTAACTGTACTTAGTATGAATAATTGGTCTAAACGTGTAGAGCATTATGATTATGAGGAAGGGATTGGCTGAGCAACAGGAGATAACTGAGCATGAAATAGCAAAAACTACATTATCGAAGAATGCAAGATCAGGCGTATAACATGATTTTGAAATAGTCCGTAATGGAGGTACTGATCTGATTACCAAGCTAAGATTGTGAATGAGACTATACTGGAACTGAGTACTGAGTGAACTAAAACTCCTTATACTAGGAACTATAAGCATGAATGATTTTTTTATGATGTACACAAGTATGAGCAATGAGCATAGAGCTGACATGTAAGGAATGAGTACTAACATTACCGACATCTGTGCTAAAAC
The DNA here is from genome assembly GCF_002878395.1 of Capsicum annuum. Lineage (NCBI taxonomy): Eukaryota > Viridiplantae > Streptophyta > Magnoliopsida > Solanales > Solanaceae > Capsicum > Capsicum annuum. The sequence continues at coordinate 24,107 of NW_025849524.1, forward strand.
CTGAAAGACTTACTTGATTACTTGTTCTACCATCTCACCCTTAGCTTAAAACCATTATTCTAAACCTGTGAGTAACTTAATAAACTCTAAATCGGACTGAAGACACTCTACTCTAGAGTCTGAGATACAATAATAATCATAAATATTAAACTCATCCTAAAAGACTACCCTTGATAACGTAAGGGCCACCGCTAGTACTTTCTTTTGATACAAAATTCTTCACTTTTTCTAGTCCCAACAATCATCATACCATAACTTAAACACTGACTAACTTACAATCTTCAAATCTTCCTTCTATTAGCTCAACATTAAAAGATTCAAACTTAGATTCTAACACATAACATAGATATCTACAAATCTTTAATAACCATACTACTTTCATCATAGACTACAAGTTTCACATCCATAATATATATTTCAAATCGATAAACTTAACTTCTTTCATACACTACATCTAGACTACTAATTCACCTTTCATACAACTTCCCGCATGAAATATAATCTGCTCAAATTCAGATAATATTATCCCCATTTTACTACTGCTAAACCCTTGGGTCCTTGCTTTTAACTGTAGGTCATATGCTATCATAGGATTCTGAGGAGGGATCTAGAAAAACACCTAACTTTTGCTAGATAAACAATTTTTCATAAATCATGAGTGAAATCTTTCTTACTTATAAGGGCGCTGATGGGATAATTTCAATCTAGCATAAAATCCCATACTGCCTGAGAAATCTCTATCTATAAGGATTGATCGATTTGGGATGTTTTTGTTACCTTGAAAACAAGGCTGGGCTGGTAAAAAAAAGACAAAGATGATAATTTGTGTAACTTTCTTAGAGGACCTTTCTATAGCATGATTTGAGACATAAAAGAAGGGGAACTTTTTCCTAAAAACATCTCATATCCTCCTATCCATAAGTATGATGCGCTTCACACCTATGCATAAGACTATACTAGATGTGTCTTTCAGACTCCCTAGGACACGGTTGAACCTTAGGGTCTGATACCAATTTGTAATGCGCTGGATTCTGAAACACGGATGCTACACAGTACTCATAATCCCAAAGGACCACAAGCTAACCCATGACTGGTACCTTCTCCAGTAACTGAATCTTCTAGTACTGGATTATTGATAACTAATGTGGGGTCGATCCCATCAATGGGTGACCCTTGAGATCAGGCCTATCTAGCGCGTGGTCTCTTAATCTACTATTACTGATGGTGATTGACAATATCTAAAAGTTCTGAATTAGTAGAACTATCTGAGTTCTTTACTAAGCTAAGTAACTGTATCTATAAGTCTTGATTTCTGAAATTCAAAACTGAATTCTATTCTAAAGACTGAAACTAAAACTGTGGGAAGTAATCATCTAACTGACATGCCACAAAGCTGAACTAGTGGAGTCCAATAAGAAATCCTAGCTGGAAGGGTGTCAGTACCGTGTCATCATTAAAGACACTACTTATATACCCCGATTCGCTGAACCAGAATACTACACAGTGCTCAAAACCTCGGGGGACCACAAGCTAACCCATAACTGATATATGTACCTGTATACTGCAAATCATGATATAATAATGCGGAATACATAGAACTGTAGGGCCATAAGGTTCAAATGAATACAATCATGTGGATGAAAATACCCAAAACAACTCAATCTGAATGTAAATCTAAACTTAAATCTGAAAGCCTCTAAACTATCTAAATAAGGAGTTGAAGGAACATGTCTCCAACTAACTCCGTAAAACTGAACTGAAGAAATAAATAAATGAATCAAATTATTTTATCCTCGAATCAATGAGGACTCACTGTGTCTTTGCGACTGGAATGCTACTACTAATGCTGGGCTGGAGCTCGTGTCTCGGAACCTATGGTGTAACATGAAAAGAAAGCACCATAGCACAAATGTGTCAGTACAACTAGAGTACAGAGTATATGAGGAAGATAGGCTAAACATAAAGGGTTTCATGCATGAACAACACTGACTGACTAATATGAACGTGGGAGTGTAAACACACATATATAGAACTGGGATTGTGAATACGTGATAGCATGACCTGTAAGCTAATACATAGTTTATTGATAACTATCATGACTGATACTGAAACTGATAACATGGACGACTGTATCTGACAGTCCTATATATACCAAAATCTGACAAACGCCCTGAGTTCTTTTATTGAGACTGATACTAAAACTGTGGGAAGTAGTGTTTAACCAACATGCCCCATGTATGCCATTATGGCTAAGCTGGGGTCCAATCTCTGCCCCGACTGGAGGGGTGTAAATATCGTACCACGGGTAAGGAAAACCTGTAAGTGACCCTTATCTGGCGGGTACTCAATAAGAACGGTGGGAACCCCAAACTGATAGGTTAAGCCACCTCATCAACCCTAATCTGACGGGTTAAGATGTCTCAACCTACGCTGGCTATGTAGTTTTGAAACACAAGGATGACTAGTAAGAATCACACCCTGAATTGGCGGGTGAGTTCCCATCCTTGGGTTCACTCAGTGCTAACCTCTACTTCTATCTAGAGGGACAGGACATGAATAACTGACTGCATGACTTACTCTTAATGAATTACGTTGACTGGCAGAATGTTACTGATATCTGACAACTGACTAAGATCATAAGGTTTTCCTGAGTCACATGACTTACTGAAGTCTATGGAATCATAGCTTGAGTTAGGATATCATGAAACATGACATGGATCTAGGCACACAACTATAGTTTTTGGGTACAAGTACCCCTAGGACTCTATGAAAGGAAACTGACACACATGATTGACTTAATCATAAGAGTAAAGTCCATAATTTATAATATCATAAGTAGAGATCTCATACTAAGAATGGTTATCAACAATGTATTGCATGGAAAGGATTTAATATCACATGGAATTACTTGCACAATCTTAATATCATGTTCATTGCATAATCATATTGGCAACACATACCAACAGCAAGGAAGTTCATGTGGATTGCATGGTTCTCATACATCTTGTTCATAAGTAGGATTTCCAAGTAAGCATAGCATAATCTCATAATAATAGTTCATGAGTATTCCAACAACATTTACAAGGCACATTATCAACATAGAAGTCATTGGAATGTAAGGGCATATCATGAATCCTTCACTTAGTCACAATTTAGATATATTGCATGGTTTCTAGTTTCTTAGGAATTTTATCAAACACCTTACATGCACATCTTAAGCATAGATGAAATCATCAAATTATACATCATGAACAACCAAATTTACATGTTTCCAACTCATATGATATCATGAATTCATAAAAACATATAAAGATTCCATCTTAGGAATCACCCAATATCAACAACATGATCATCAACACCCAACAATATAGAAATCATAATTTATAATGAAAAAGAGGGTTTTTAAGCTTTTGGATGAAAGGGATCCATAAATCAACTCACGCTTACCATAGAAGGAAGATTCTTGATGATTGACGGAGGAATTTCTTTGAAATCGGATCTTCAAGCTTAATTGTGAAACCCTAGTTGTTTTTCTCTTTTAGTGCTCTTGGATGATGAGATTTGAGATGATAATAGGGTTGTAATATGTTTAGAAGCTATATATTTCGTAGGGTTAAGTTTAGGGACGTGTAAGGAGTGTTAAAAGACTTAATTATCCTTAAAATAACTCAATACGAAGTGTTTTTGGCACCTAGAACTGACTTAGGCGGCGCCCAAGTGATTACCTATGCTAGGTTGGGCGGCGCCTAACCAATCACCTATGCTTGGGTTGGGTGGCACCTAACCAATCGCCTATGCTTACTGTCTTTCACGAAAATGGGCATAACTTTTTGCTTGGGTATTGGATTAAGGAGAAATTGGTATCGTTGGAAAGATAATTCAATCCTCTACAATTTGGTGGGTGTAAATCAGCAAAAATGCCACATTAACATCGAGTTATACTCTTTCAAAGATGACCCTTGCAAAATTAAATACTAAAACTTGATGGATTCAAAAACTCTTAGCTTGTATTACCTTAAGTGACTCATATGAACATGCTTAATGCATCATAAGCTATCCTATCACTAAGATATTCATTGTAAGTCATGTACTTACGTATGAATCATAGGATAGGAGATTTTATATGTAGGAATACTAATTCACTTCCTAGCTTAGAAACATGCGGTGTATTACAATATCTCCCCCTTGGGAACATTCGTCCTTGAATGAGAATTTACTGAGAAGGGATACAAGACAATAGAACCT
>NW_025849525.1:0-3921 GCF_002878395.1 Capsicum annuum
GCAGCTATGGAAGAAAAACTTTCTACGAACCTTCTGTAATACCCCGCCAAACCCAAGAAGCTCCAAATATCGGTTGGAGTCGTGGGTCTAGGCCATTTTCTCACTGCTTCAACTTTTTAGGGATCCACTCTTATCCCGTCACTGGACACAATATGTCCCTGGAAGGCAATAGCGTCTAACAAGAATTCACACTTAGAAAATTTGGCATATAGCTGATGATCCTTAAGGGTCTGAAGAATAATTTGGAGGTGATTGGCGTGATCCTCTTTAATCTTAGAATAGATCAGAATATCATCAATAAATACAATGACGAAAAAGTCAAGAAACTGACGGAACACTCTATTCATAAGATCCATGAAAGCTGTAGGGGCGTTAGTCAACCTGAAGGAAATGACTAGAAATTCGTAGTGACCATATCGGGTTCGAAAGGATGTCTTGGGTATGTCTGACTCCCTAACTTTCAACTGATAATAACCCGAATGAAGGTCTATTTTTGAAAAACACTTGGCACCCTGAAGCTGGTCAAAAAGGTCGTCAATCCTAGGAAGACGATATTTATTTTTAATTCTGACCTTATTCAACTGACGGTAGTCTATGCACATCCAAAGGGACTCATCCTTCTTTCGCATGAAGAGCACGGGTGCACCCCATGGGGAAACACTAGGATGAATAAAAACTTTGTCTAGGAGGTCTGCAAGCTGTTCCTTTAACTCCTTTATTTCCGCGAGAGCCATTCTTTATGGCGAAATAGAAATATGACGAGTGTCTGGAAACACATCAATGCCAAAATCTATCTCCCTATCAGGGGGTATCCCTGGGAGATCTTCGGGAAAGACTTTTGGGAATTCATTCACTACAGGGAATGACTGCAGAGAAAGGTTTCCAACTTTTGAATCTTTTACTCGGATCAGATGATACGTACAACCTTTGGAGATAAGCTTTTGGGCTCTAAGATAAGTAATAAAGTGACCTCTAGGTTCCACAGAACTCCCTGCCCATACAATTGGTGTCTCATTAGGGAAAGAAAAAGTGACCTTTCGGGTTTTGCAATCAAGGGTGGCATAACACGAATAGAGCCAGTCCATCCCAAGGATGGCATCAAAATCTATCATATCTAGTTCTATAAGGTCTGCCACAGTTTCCCTACTGTGAATAGACATGACACAATTTCTATATACCCTTATAGCAACAACAGAATCACCTACAGGAGTAGAAACAGAGAAGGGTTCTACAATAACTTCGGGCTCAAACCCGTAACCAACAACCACATAAGGGGTCACATAAGATAAAGTAGACCCAGGATCAAGCAATACATAAACATCACAAGAAAAGATTCGTAACATACCGGTGATAAAATCTGGTGAAGCTTCCACCTCTTGGCAGTTAGTCAAAGAATATAACCGATTGCGACCGCTTTTGGCAGCTGAAGGGGCACCCTTAGGAAAAGGAGTTGTGGAGGCGGCTTGGGACTTAGCCCCCTCCGCATTTACTCCAGCAGAAGGACAATCTCTTTGAAGGTGATCCACTTTGCCAAGAGTATAGCAGTTTTTCCCCTCAAACCAGCGCTTCCCTAGATGATTCCTTCTATAAACCTCACACCATGGATGTGTACGACTCTACTGGGCCACACTGCCCTGAGACTGTGTACCTAGAGCTTTGGACCCATGAGGAGTCTAAAAACTCTGAGTTTGTCTGTCTGTCGGTGGTTTGGGTATTGGGGCGCTGGCTGCTGACTGTGCATTATTCTAAAACTTCTTCTTCTTTGACCACTTATTACCCTAGTTACCACTCTGCGGCTGACTCTGGTGCTGGTCCGCAGATCTAGCTCTCTTAGCCTATCTGTCTTTCTCTCTAGATTCAACAATCTTTTACTGCTTCTCTTCCACCTACTGCATATGAACAGTCAGTCGAGCAAAGTCTAACTCCTTATTTAACATAGCCCCCTGGCACTCAAGTACCAGGTTATCAGCAAGGCCAGATGCAAATTTCCTCATCTGAGCTCTCATATTACTAGTCAACTCTGGTGCATAGTGGGCTAGTTTATTAAACTTCAAGGTGTACTCCTAGACACTCATACTGCTCTGCTTCAGATTCATAAACTCTTTCGCTTTGGTCTCCTTCAACTCCAGAGGAAAGAATCGATCAAGAAAAGCTTCCACAAATTTGCCCCAAACTGTGGGCTCAGCACTTTCACCTTTTTTATCTTCCCAGTCGGCATACTACAGATTCACAACGTCCTTGAGCTAATAGATTGCTAGCTCCACCCCTTCAACCTCATCCACATGTATCACCTTAAAGATTTTTTCCATCTCATCCACGAACACCTGTGGATCTTCCTCCACCTTGGTGCCAGTGAATTTAGGTGGGTTCATCTTCATGAAACGTTCGACTCTAGTAGCCTTAGACGTAACAAATATAGACCCAACACCTTTCGATCATTGAGCCTGGTTAGCTACCACTGTTTCAGCATATGAATGGACCGTCTAAATTTTGCATTTGAAATATCTCCCTGAGCAGTTGGGGGACGGTTGGTATTAGTCCAAGGAGCTCGAGGTAGACTAGTCAGGAATCCAAGAGTAGGGACAAATTCTGGAGTGTGAGCCCTGTTATGGGTTCGCATCCCATGGGTGGGATGGACCTCATCTGCCTGAGCATTCTAATTGACGATACGACGTAGAGGCATAACTGTGTTTCTGAAACACAAGTAATCATTGATTAGGGGACAGTTCAAACTCTGAAGCACGAACTAAATCACAAAGAAGGAAAATATTTCCTAAACGCCTAGCAGCCTCCTGCTTATAAGTGTGGCGCGCTACACACCCATAAACAAGACTCTACCTGACGTGATTTCACAGACACTCTGGGACCATGAACCATGCTTTGATACCATTCTGTCACGACCCAGCCCGAGGCCCTGGCCGCGATGGGCATCCCTAACCACACAGGCCTGAGATACCCCTGTCTCCACCTAATCCACTAGTGATATTGTCCGCTCTAGGCCCAGGCCCGCACGGCTTTAAAATGCGTCACTAGGGAGTAAGGCTTTCTCACTTATATACCCAGCATCCCTCCTGTGTTTTGCTGATGTGGGACTCCTTCCTAAGTTGGGGTGTCACATACACCCCTCTTACGGACTCAGCGTCCTCGCTGAGGTTTGCCCCACCGAATGGGATTTGCCTATACTCAGGACTGAAGTTTGCCCCGACTTTACCGGGATTCGCCTACACTCAATTTGAACTCTAGCCCACATCGACAAGGATGACACAGGAGTAGCTTTGATACCAAGCTAGTCACAACCTGAACCAGGGCCTGGCCGTGATGAACATTTCGAACCATGAAGGCCCGAAACACCCCTATCTGTCTGGTAATTATGCACCTAATTCATATGATCAAAGTAATGCAGAAAAACACAATAATTCGGAAACATGGTCATAAATATGAAAAGAAACAATAACGGGGAGATAAGGTTCCCTCAACATCAATTAACCTCTAAACAATTGTCTGCGAAAATCTCTAACAAATGACTGAGTCAAGTAACCGTATATAAACTGGGATAAGGCCCCCAGTAGACCCTAAAACTAAATATAAGATAAAAGGACTACAGGACATAAGACCTTCCGAAACATAGAAGGCTCACTACTTGTCTCTACAACTTTGTCTGAAAGATCTACTGATTCTCTTGACCCCTAGACTGGGCCTTTAAACCTGAGAGGTTGAAGAGGGGAGGGGGTCAGCACAAAAGTACTGGCACGCAGAGATATCAAAACAAAACATAATATTTTTTTTACAATACATGGTTGAGAGCCATTATAAAGCAATTTCGTATCAAATCATTTGAAAACACATGGGTGTAATGCAATAGTTTCTCAACAACAATGAAATAAAACTGAGCTAGGTGGAATACCCTACATAATTTACACC
>NW_025849526.1:0-585 GCF_002878395.1 Capsicum annuum
CTTTGCTATACTCCTATAATTCTAAGTTCGTACCAATATAATAATAATAAAACCCCTCATATTTAAGACTGGGGCATTTTTTTTCTTTTTCTAACAAAAAAAAAATAATAAAAAATATAAATAAAAAATAAAAAAAATAAAAAAAAATTCTAATCTTATTCGTCTTCATAGGGCGCCACCCCCTAGTCGACATCTTATTCGTCTTCATAGGGCGCCATCCCCTAGTTGACATCTTTTTCGTCTTCATAGGGCGCCATCCCCTAGTTGACATCTTACTCTGTCTTCATAGGGTGCCATCCCCTAGTCGACATCTAATTTCGTCTTCATAGGGCGCTATCCCCTAGTTGACATCTAACCTCGTCTTCATAGGGCGTCTTCCCCTAGTTGACATCTTACTTCGTCTTCATAGGGCGCCATCCCCTACTTGACATCTTTTTCGTCTTCATAGGGCGCCATCCCCTAGTTGACATCTTACTTCGTCTTCATAGGGCGACATCCCCTAGTCGACATCTAATTTCATCTTCATAGGGTGCTATCGCCTAGTTGACATCTAATTTCGTCTTCATAGGGCGCTATCCCCTAGTT
>NW_025849526.1:685-1940 GCF_002878395.1 Capsicum annuum
TCCCCTAGTTGGCATCTTATCTAGTCTTCATAGGGCACTATCCCCTAGTCGACATCTTATTTCATCTTCATAGGGTGCCATCCCCTAGTTGACATCTTATTCGTCTTCATAGGGCGCCACCCTCTAGTTGACATCTTTTTCGTCTTCATAGGGCGCCATCCCCTAGTTGACATCTTACTTCGTCTTTATAGGGAGCCTTGCCTCCAGTGACATCTCATTCGTCTTCATAGGGCTCCATCCCCTAGTTGACGTCTTATTCATCTTCATAGGGTGCCATCCCCTAGTTGACATTTTAGGAAATAAACCTTCCTATGTTCCTTCTTCATGTCTTCACAGGGTATGACAATCCCTAGTCACATTTTTAGGAGCGAAAATCCTAACTCTTTTTCATGCATTCATTAGGCATAACTTCCTTTGGTTGCATTTTTTAAGAATAGGGTTCTTATTTTATCGCGCTCCTAGCCTAAATTTCTAACCATTCATTTATTTTTAAACTAGTTTATAGTTTTTCTAATAACACACAAAATTTTCCTAGTGTAAATTGGGGCAGAAAATTTTGTTTGTTTTATTCCGTCTTCTTTGATGGCTTGCAGGTTTTCTGCAAAGCACAGGTTTATCCAAGAATGAAATTTCATCTCCAGTTAAAATATAGAAGAATGGTCAGTTTGAAGATAGTTAGAGTCAGCTTTGCATTCATAGCGGCCCAATATCTCAAGAGACATCCTTTTAGCTTCTGATCAGGAGAACAAGCATCCAAAGTATTCTATGAACTGTTCTTTGGTAGAGTATCAATGACTCAATCCAAGTTTCAAGTTCAAGTCTCAAATCTTAACTTCAAGATCAAATTTTGAGATCAAGGTACCCACTAGAAGAAGGTGAGGCAATAACTGAAGATCCAAGAGGAAGATCGGAAGCAAGAAGATCAAGACAAATAGAATAGATAGGATCTTGTACTTTTATTTCCAGTTTTATTTTTTGATGTAATAAAAAGAGCCACGAACCGAAAACTCGACGGGGCCTCAAATCGACTCTCCAACTCATCCATTCATTCCCACACCCACTTGAACTACATGTGACCTGATTCTCTTATAACCCGAGATAGGTAGGATATCTAAAACCAAGGCTCGATCGCACCTCTTTTCTACTTATTTACTAGTGAATAAATAGTTGAGCCAAAATTAGTCATGTTTACTTCTTTGCTTGGAAATTCTCCATATTTCCAAGCAAAGAGGGGCATTCTGTAAACACCTAATTT
>NW_025849527.1:0-1963 GCF_002878395.1 Capsicum annuum
CATCCCCTAGTTGACATCTTATCTCGTCTTTATAGGGCGCCATCCCCTAGTTGACATCTTATTCGTCTTCATAGAGCGCCATCCCCTAGTTGACATCTTATCTCGTCTTCCTAGGGCACCACCCCCTAGTTGATATCTTATCTCGTCTTCATAAGGCGTCATCCCCTAGTTGACATCTTATCTCGTCTTCATAGGGCGCCATCCCCTAGTTAACATCTTATCTCGTCTTCATAGGGCGTCATCCCCTAGTTGACATCTTATTCGTCCTCATAGGGCTCCATCCCCTAGTTGACATCTTTTTCATCTTCATAGGGCACCATTCCGTAGTTGATATCTTATCTCTTCTTCATAGGGCACCATCCCCTAGTTGACATCTTATCTCGTCTTCATAGGGCACCATTCCCTAGTTGACATCTTATCTCGTCTTCATAGGGTGTCATCCCCTAGTTGACATCTTATTCGTCTTCATAGGGCGCCATCCCCTAGTTGACATCTTTTTTGTCTTCATAGGGCGTCATCCCCTAGTTGATATCTTATCTCGTCTTCATAGGGTGTCATCCCCTAGTTGACATCTTATCTCGTCTTCATAGGGCGTCATCCCCTAGTTGACATCTTATTCGTCTTCATAGGGCACCATCCCCTAGTTGACATCTTAGGAAACGCCATTTCCTATTTTTTCTTATCCGTCTTCATAGGGCGCCATCCCCTAGTTGACATTTTTATTTCGTCTTCATGCGGCGTCATCCCCTAGTTGATATTTTAGGAAATAAACCTTCCTATTTTTCTTCTTTATATCTTCATAGGGCATACAAAATCTAGTTGCATTTTAGGAAGCAAATATCCTAACTCTTTTTCATGCGTTCATAAGGCACAACTTCCTTTGGTTGCATTATTGAGAATAAGAATCTTATTTTATTGCATGCCTGGCTTTGATTTCTATCATTTTTAATTATTTATTTTTAAATTATTGTGTAGTTTTTCTAATAACTCATAAAAATTTCCTAGTGCAAACTTGGGGCAGAAAAATTTTGTTTGTTTTGTTTTGTTTTCTTTGATGGCTTGCAGGTTTTCTGCAAAACACAGGTTTAAGGCCGAGAATGGCATTCCATCTCTGATTTGAGTAGTGGAGAATGATTAGTTTGAAAACACAGAGTCATCTATGCATCTGTAGTGGCCCAACATCCCAAGAATCATCTGCATAACTCCTGATCAAGAGAACAAACATCCAAAAGTATTTTATGAACTATCCTTTGGAAGAGCGTCAATGACACAATCCAAGTTGCAAGTTCAAGTCTCAAATCCTAACTTCAAGATCAAATCTTAAGATCAAGGTACCCACCATAAGAAGGTGAAGCGATAACTGAGGACCCAAGAAGAAGATCTGAAGCAAGAGAATCAAGACAATTAGAATAGATTGGATTTTGTATCTTTCATTTTTAGTTTCATTTTTCTTTTTTCTGATGTAATAAAAAGAGATACAAACCGAAAACTCGACGGGGCCTCAAATCGGCTCTCCAACTCATCCATTCATTCCCACACCCACTTGAACTACATGTGACCCGATTCTCTTATAACCCGAGATAAGTAGGATGTCTAAAACCAAGGCTCGGTCGCACCTCTTTTCTACTTATTTACTAGTGAATAAATGGTTGAGCCAAAATTAGTCATGTTTACTTCTTTGCTTGAAAATTCTCCATATTTCCAAGCAAAGAGGGGCATTCTGTAAACACCTAATTTTTGACCCAAACCTAATGTTTTTATACCATTTTAATGTTCAATTAATTTTTTTTATTTTTAGGCATTTTAAATTTATCTTATATTTTGAGGTTTGTTAAAAATTTTGAAAACTACAAAAATAGAGTCACATTTTAAATAAGTTTTTATTTTATTGTTTATTTATTTATTTATTTATTTTTAGAAAAAAAAAGAATTTTTTCTAAATTATATTTGTTTTCTTCTTTCA
>NW_025849527.1:2063-3295 GCF_002878395.1 Capsicum annuum
AGAAGAAAACAAATATAATTTAGAAAAAATTCTTTTTTTTTCTAAATTATATTTGTTTTCTTCTTTCAACTTTTAATAAAGAATGTTGTGATATTAATATTTCTTAATCATATTCCTAAGACTAGTTATTAACTTATATTATATTTTATTAGTTTTTAATTATTTTTATTTTATTATTAATAATAATAATAATAAAAAGAAAAAAAAAGAGACCTAAACTACCCAAACCGCCCCACAATTCCCACTTCTACTTAACCTCTCCCACTTTTCCTCCACACAACCCATGACACACACATATGCACTTATATATAGAAAAACACACGCACTACACAGAAAAAAAAAAGAGATTACGGAAGGAGAAAGAAACAACATTGAAACCAAAGAAAAAAAAAGGTTTGAAAAAAAAAGAAAAAAAAAACAAAACTACAACGTAGACAACACAGAAAGGAAAAGAGAAGAGGAAAATCAAAGCGAAATGAAATTGAGAAGAAAGGAAAAACTAAGAGAGAAAGAAGAGGATTGAAAAAAAAAAAGGAAAGAGTTTGAGGTTTGGTTCGTGATTTCGAGTTCGCAGCTTCTTCTTTATTTTAAGAATTATTTCCGCAAGAGGTAACCCTCTATCTTTCTTTGAATAATGTAATATCGCAATAATGTGAAATTCAATTCAAATATTATGATGTGGAGATGCTCTTATTTTACATTTGTTATTATGATATTAAAGCATTCAACTCTTTGTCATGGTTAAATTTGGAGTGAGATTTGATATAAGATATGATCCATGCAAAAAAAAAATTAAATAAATACATGCACACACACATACACCATGCATGCTTTAGGAACAGAAAGGGAGAATACATACATAAGACTTAGAAAAAAAAAACAGTGAAATAGCAAACAAGAAAAAAAAAATCAATTGGTGTTATATATGATATATTATTTCTCACATATTTGCAAAGTCACATTTAGTTCATAACTGAAATTTTAGTTCTGGTTATCGGATCTTCGTGACTATATAATCGTATTTATATTAATTAATTTTAGTTAATCATACATGTTTGAAAAGTTTGAATTTTGTCTAAAGGTGATAAAACCTTTCTTGTTATTTTAATGAAAGTTAAAGAAAATGAGTTCTAAATATTTAGTATTTTTACAACTATTTGTTTAAGCTGTAATGAATTGACTTTTCTATTGGGTGTTTAGGACGTGTTTATTGATAAATGATTACTAAAATA
>NW_025849528.1:0-972 GCF_002878395.1 Capsicum annuum
CACTTGTATTTGTATTTTTTAGTTCGCACCATCATTTATATTTTATATAATTCACACTTGTATTTTAAAGAACTGTTTTGTATTTGTATTTTATAATTGACTGTATATTATATTGGATTATATTTGTATTATGATTTTATTGTGTTTGTATATTTAGATTATATTTGTATTCTATTTTCATCGACATCTTTTTATTTTTAAAGAATTATTTTGTATTTGTATTTGTAAGTTGATTGCATATTGTATTTAGCCGTGATTATGTACAATTTATCATTTGTATTTGTATACAAACAAGTAAATACATTAATTGTATTTTCTTGATTCTAAAATATATAAATATGCAATGTATCATTTGATACAAATGTACCATTTTATATTTGTATGTCAAAGTTATAATTCGTATTTATAAATAAATAAATATCACTTAATACAAATACAATTACAAACAAATGAAACCAACGATTTTAAAAATACAAATACATATTGTATTTTTATAAAAAATTGAATTGTATTTATTTGTTTCAATAAATATAACTCGTATAAATAAATACAAATAAATATTCGTAAAAAGAAAATCAATCGTTCCTTTTCAATAATTAAAAAATATAAATGATAGTTCACACTTGTATCTACATGTTATAGTTCGCATTTGTATTTATATTTTATAGTCCCCACTTATATTTATATATTGTAATTCACCTCTGTATTTATATTTTATAGTTCGCACTTGTATTTATATTTGTTAGTTCGCACAAATGAAAAGAAAAAAAAAATAAAAAAAAGAAGAAAAAACACAATAAAAAGGATAGTAATAGAAAATAGAGAAAAAATAAAAGAAAAAAATAGAAGGAGAAAAAATAAAAAGGAAAGAAGAAAAAGAAGAAAAAAGACAAAATGAAAAAAAGAGAACGAAAAAAAAAATTGAAAAAAGAAAGAAGAAAGAGAAAACAAAAAAGGAAAAGAAAAAATGAA
>NW_025849528.1:1072-1647 GCF_002878395.1 Capsicum annuum
TGAAAAAAAGAAAAGAAAGAGAAAACGAAAAAAAAGGAAAAGAAATAAAAAAGAAGGAAAAAATTGAAAAAGTAAAAAAAAAAAGAAAGTAATAGAAAGTAGAGAAAAAGAAAAAATAACGAGAGAAACTATGAATTGTAATTATGAAAAATTAATAGGTAAGAGGAGGTTATGAATTGTAATTAATTAAAACTAGGCTAAATAAGGTAATTAGGAGTCAATATTGGCTAAGTTATGTAATTATCCCTTATTGTATCCCCCTCCCCCCTCCCCTTAAAAGGGTGTTACCATTGTAGTGAGAGAAAAAGAAACATGAAGTATATGAAGATAGCATTAACAGCCGCGGATTGTTGTTCTTGTTCATCTATGTTAACAGAGAAAGATGAAGATGAAAATGTCATATTCTTCTGCATATAAAAAAGAAAAAAACGTTTATTCAGAAATAGTTCTTTAAAAATAAAAATATAAAGCAAGCAGTAAATAAATCACCAACAAAGCTAATGATACAGGTATAAATATATAAGAGAAGGTGAGAACGTAGAAGTCCTTTCCAATTCAAATTTAATTCAAATTCA
>NW_025849529.1:0-4380 GCF_002878395.1 Capsicum annuum
ATAGAATTTCCCAAGGTTACTGCTATTCCAATTTTCTCCGAATCAGCAACAGCTGGCGAAGCAGGTTCTGAAGAATTCTTCATTGCGACTGTTTCAATCATCGGAGAATAAACCTTACCAGATAAACTTGATGATTCTGAAGCCACAATAGTTGGTAAGTTAGCAGCTGGTGACACAGAAATTGGGCTTGATTTAGCACCGTGTGCCGAGACTAATGAACCATCTGCACCCAGGGATGATGTTTTAAAAATAGAAATGGATCCAAAATCAGAAGCGTGCGAAATGGTGTCCTTTTCACGATCCAACTGTGAATTTATAAATAATTGAACTTTATGAGAATAGAGTATCCAAGAAAACAGAATATTACCACATCTTATCATGCTAGCAACTGTGAATGCATAAAGATTTTATGAGAACTAGAGCATCCAAGAAAATAGAATACTGTCCCTTCTTATCATGCTATTTAAAGCACAGAACAATCCCTTCTTACCATGCTATTTAAAGCACGGAACAAACCCATATTGGATTTAAATCTAACATCACCTTGACTTCATCAGGCATTCTCCATTTGGACGTTCTAGTAACCTTGTTGTAGTAATACCTACAGAAAAAAACAAAGCAATCAGCATTATGCACAAGTAACACACAAAAGTACCCACTGTAGAAGAACAATTAGAAGGAGGCCAAGAAAATATATAAGTTACACACTTTCTTCCCATAGGACTTGTAAATTCTCTCCTGTCAGTTGATGCATCTGCCCTCTGTCCCAATGAAAACAGCATGAAAGCAGGTCAAGTCAAAAAACAGAACATAATCAGTACCCTGAGAGTAGAAATTAGTAACTTCCAGCAGTACAATACTGGATGGAAGTGTTAGAATATGAATGATATAATGTCCCACATGGAAAAGGACTAGTATGTACTGTGTAGAATATAACTACAAGCAGGGTGGAAACATTGCCAAGCTGCGGCCGAGCTACAGCTATCCAAGGGTGATCAACTGAACAACATTCGCCTGGTAATCGCATTTTGTGTATATATATATATATATATATATAGGTCAAATTCTGTCGTTTCAGAGTATTTTTTAATGAATACCCTTGCCACAAAAAACAAGACAGAGTGTGACAATAAGGATGTTCAAATCCTGCACTGAGGTTCTAAGTTCCATACTCAACACAGCCCCCCCATAATTTTTTTTCCATTTGGACACTTTTGAAACTCATAAACTACAGTTATGCTTTTTTTTCGATGAATCAATTTCTGAACATGTGTTTTTTGTCCCAATTAGCTCGTGCAAAAGAGCTAGTAACTAGCATGCCATGTATAAGAATTTTGTTAAAATAAACATAAAGGTAAGTTTTATAAAGTGGTTGTTATACTAGCTATCTTGCATGAGGCAGAGTGTTTGGCTGGTCAAGAGCTCACATGTTCGAAAGATAAACGTAGCAGAAATGAGGATGTTGAGATTGGTGTGTGGGCATACTGAGAGAGATAAAATAAGGAACAAAGCTATGCGAGAAAAAGTGGTAGTGCTCTCTGTGGTGGACAACTGACAAGAAGACTAGAGGATTGGGGATAAAGAACCTAAAAATTCAAAGTAAGGCTCTCGTGATGAAATGGTTGTGGAAATATGCAAACAATAACCAGCTTCTATGGAGGAAAGTGATTGGGGCTAAATATCCTGAAGAAGATAGATGGATGACTAAAGAAGTGACCACACCATACGGGGTTAGCCTCTAGAGATCTATTAGACACTAGTGGAATGAAGTTAAAAGCAACTCAAAGGTTAAAGTGATGGATGGAAACAAGACTAGGTTTTGGAAGGATAATTGCCATGATGGTAATATGGAAGTGATTTTTCCAGATATCTACAACTTGGTATTGTTTCAATAGAGGACTATAGCAGAATTATGGACACCACATGGGTGGAACTTCAATTTCAGAAGGAAACTTAATGACCGGGAGGTAATGAGAGTAGTTGAATTTTTTAATACCGTGGACTTATTCAATGGACTGCAGACAGTGGAGGACGTACTATGGTGGATGGGAAATGAAAAAGGAATGTTCAGTGTCAACAAAGCCTACAAGATGATGAACCAAATAAATCACTCAAATCTTGGCCATGGAAGCAAATATGGAAAAGTAGGATACCTCACACAGTGTCATGCTTTGTCTTTGTCTGTTTACTGACCAAGGAAGTAGTTCTTACACAAGATAATGTCATGAAGAAAGGGAAAACCTTGTGCTCTAGATGTTTCCTCTGTAGAGAAACTTTAGAGACGGTTAACCATGTATTTCTACATTGTAAGTACACCCAACAACTTTGGAGAATCGTCTTAAGACTAAAAGGCATTTCCAGGACAATGCCTAGGAAAGTATCCGAGACTTTAATGTGCTGGGAGAAGCAGGTGTACATGCGAAGGAAAAAGGTAGATGGAGAATTATCCCTGGTGCTATATGGTGGGCTATATGGAAAGAAAGGAATTCTATATGTTTTGAGAGCATATAGAATAGTGTGCAGAAGGTTAAACTCAACTGTATTTTGCTTTTATGTTTTTGATGTAATCAACTATACTCTAATGATACTGCCTCAATAATTGATGTTCTAGACTCAATTTAGATATAGAACAGTCGATTTAGGAGTACTCTTGTATATAAAGGTTTCAGTACAACCCATGTACTGTGATATAATACAAAGTTACCAAGTTCAAAAAAAAAAGATAATAATTTTTCAAGTACTAAAAGTTTATAAAATAACAAATAAAGCAATTAAATCGGAGTTCAAATTAGGTGGGTTGGGTTATGACCCGCATTTTAGAGCATTTCAACCCAACCCATTTCAGCACAAGTAGCTTTAGGGCGGGTTAATAACACACCCATTTATTAACTCAAACCTCTTTGATCCGCCAAAATCCAGCCAACACCGCCCATTTGACAGCTTTAGTTTAATAGAAGTAAAGTAGACCATGCCAGAACACATACAAGATCTATTGAGTTGAAGTAAAGTGGACTATAAAAGGACACAACAATCCATTGTTGAGCTGTTGGATTAGAGGGGATTAGAAAGAGTTAGAAGAAATGGGGGAGAAAATCCTTCCTTGTATTTGGTGGAATATATGGAGCGAGAAAAGTTGAAGGTATTTTGAAGATAAATATAATTCCATTCAGAAAGTTAAATGGAATAGCATTGTAGATTTTTGTATTTTGTTTAAGGGCCAATGTGTACAGAATGCATAACAGGTAGTAGATCTCTTCGAATCCTTGCATTATTTTCATTATTTTTCATTTCTTTTGGACTGCTAGCATAACCTTAATGATGACGAATACAAAGTAATATCTCCAGAAAAAAAAAAATGTTTATCTCAAAAAGAAAAGAATAAAAATGTTCAAACTTCCTTACAGCTCCAGTTGTTGGTCCCTTAATACTTGTCCCTCTCAACCAGCCAAACTTTCTTTGATAACCATCATGTTTGGGCCAGCTTGCACCTTGACTAGTTACACCAGGTACTTCTACCTCCCACCAGCACAGATACTGGGTAACACTGTCCATCAAGACTTGGATAGACGGTAAGAAATCACCTAGTGTTTTTGTCTCTACTGGAAATTAAACCTGAGACCTCATGGTTCTCAATCTACTTCATTGACCACTAGGTCACACTCTTGGGTGCAAGTGTGCAACCAACCAAACTATTATTCTGTAAACCAGAACGAGAAGTGTGAACCGCAATATTATATCAAGTCTCCCCTCTCCATATCGCCATAGAGCTACAATAACATTACATTAATCAGAAAGTAAATAAAATTGTTTAAAATAGACCAAATATAATCCTGTGTATGCTTAAACACATTTTTTAGAACAATAGTGTTAAATATAAAATCTTTTAGAACTATATTGGAAATAAAAGGCCAATGCAAATCCCAAATGAAGCCTACATAGTATAGTAAGATCGAGGAGATCTTCTCACTAAACAAACTTTAAACAGAAATCACATATGCTTAGGAAAGAAAAAGTGGTTCTATGAAGCTTCATAGAAAAGAATGGTGTACATCTTTTTCATTGATAAGTACAAGAAACTGGATAAAACTTCCCATAAAAATCTCGATGACAAAAGACCTCACCTCCATTTCTGTCATCAGCTCTTGAGGTTTCTCCCAAGTAGAGATTCTTGTCCTTCTATTATAATAGTATCTAAAAATCAATTCAAGAATTGTAAGAATGTTATTAATTGGTTGAAGTAATAAAGCCATAGGAAATATGACACATTAGCAACCATAATTGGCCTACTGATCATCAAAAGATGCTGAAAATAGCAATAACTACTAGCATTTATCCACATGTAAAATATGTATGATGATAGAGAAATGGGGTCAAAATGAA
>NW_025849530.1:0-1250 GCF_002878395.1 Capsicum annuum
GGTGTTTATCGACCTGGAGAAGGCATACGACAAAGTCCCCAGGGAGGTGCTTTGGAGATGCTTGGAGGTGAGTGGAGTACCGCTGGCATATACCAGAGTAATTAAGGATATGTATGATGGAGCGAAAACCCAGGTGAGGACGGCGGGAGGGGACTCAGAGCATTTCACTGTCCTGAAAGGATTGCATCAGGGATCTACTCTTAGTCCTTTTTTGTTTGCGTTGGTGATGGATGTGTTGACGCGGCGCATTCAAGGGGAGGTGCCGTGGTGTATGCTTTTTGCAGACGATGTAGTTTTGATAGATGAGACTCGAGGGGGTGTGAATGACAAACTAGAGATGTGGAGGCAAACTATTGAGTCTAAAGGGTTCAGAGTGAGCAGAAGCAAGACAGAGTATATGGAATGCAAGACAGAGTATATGGCAGAAATGCGGATGTTGCGCTGGATGTGTGGACTGACTAGAGGGGATAGAGATCGGAATGAGACTGTCCGAGAGAAGGTTGGTGTGACTTCAGTGGAGTGCAAGATGCGGGAAGCACGATTGAGATGGTTCGGACACGTGAAGAGGAGGGGCATGGATGCCCCGGTCCGTAGGTGTGAGAGGCTAGCGTTAGATGGTTTTAGGCGGGGTAGGGGTAGGCCGAAGAAGTACTAGGGTAAGGTGATTAGGCGGGACATGGAACAGTTACAGCTCACCGAGGACATGACCCTAGATAGGAAGGTCTGGAGGGCGCGAATTTCGGCAGAGGATTAGGGCCAGTTTGGGTCGCTAGTGTAGGGAATTACTTGGTGGGGGTTTTATTTCTGTTATGATTCCGTGTTCCGTGTTCCATGTTTTATTACGAATCTGTGTGCTTTCCTCTGCTTTCCTCTGTTTTATATTACTTATGGGTGCCGTATTTATGTTATGTAATCTGCTTCTATGCTTTACTATATGTTTGTGTGGTATCTCGTGCCCTGAGCCGGGGGTCTATCGGAAATAGCCTTTCTACTTCATCAGAGGTAGAGGTATGGACTGCGTACATCTTACCCTCCCAGACCCCACTAGGTGGGAATACACTGGGTTTGTTGTTGTTGTTGTTGTTGTTGTACTATGGTCCTAGGTGAAGTGTTACATTATGTTTTTGGAACTTCTAAAATGCGTCCAAAGGATATGCTTCCTGATAAAGAAATGGACTTTGGACCTAACTCAATCTCAAAAGCTAGCTCACGAGGGGAGGATTGCCCAAGACAATATAAGGAGACCAAGG
>NW_025849531.1:0-492 GCF_002878395.1 Capsicum annuum
GATCAACTTTAATACCCTTGGAAGAAATGATATAACCCAGAAAAGCAGCTGACCTTAGCCAAAACTCACACTTACTGAACTTGGCAAACAACTTGTGATCTCTAAGGGTTTGCAAGACAGTTCAGAGATGATCAAAATGTTCATCCTCACTACGAGAGTACACCAGTATATCATCGATGAACACTATGACAAACATATCCAGATATGGTCTGAACACTCGATTTATAAGGTCCATGAAAGCTGCTGGGGCATTATTTAACCCGAAAGACATAACAAGAAACTCAAAATCGCCAGAACGAGTTTGAAAAGCGGTTTTTGGGATGTCACACTCCCTAACTTTGAGCTGATGATAGCCAGAATGAAGGTCTATCTTTGAGAAATAACTTGCACCTTACAATTGGTCAAACAAATCATCTATTCTTGGAAGGGGGTACTTATTTTTTACGGTGACTTTATTCAGTTGGCGGTAATCAATGCACATACACTAAGAGC
>NW_025849531.1:592-1002 GCF_002878395.1 Capsicum annuum
TCTGCAGGGTCCATACGGTAAGGAGGAATAGAAATGGGCTGAGTATCACGAAGAAGATCAATCCCGAACTATATCTCTCTATCAGGAGGTATCCCTGGGAGATCATCCAGAAAGACATTAGAAAACTCATTGACGACATTAATAGACTGGAGAGTTGGAGTCTTAGACTTAGTGTCTTTGACTCTAACCAAATGGTAAATACACCCCTTGGAAATAAGCTTTCTAGCTTTGAGGTAAGAGATAAAATGACTCTTGGGTGACACAGAATTCCCAGACGACTCAAACACAGATGCACCCGGAAACTAAAACTTGACCACTCGGTTTCAACAATCAATAGAGGCATTAGAAGAATACAGCTACTCTATACACAGAATCACATCAAAATCTACCATGTCTAACTCAATCAGATC
>NW_025849532.1:0-1833 GCF_002878395.1 Capsicum annuum
GATGTTTATGATTTTGAAAGATGAATTTACATGTGTGGAGATATAAAGCATGAATCTTGAACGATATTTATCATGATTTTGATATTTGGGTCGTGAATCCCCATTGGAAATTGTGATTTTTTGAGAAAGTGTGTGTTATAAGCACGTTGATGTTGAATATTTGAGATATTTTGAATGATTTGAGGTCTTAATGAAGTTGTTTTGAACTCGAGTGTGAAAGAAATCCACAACGTAATTGATTTTGATAGATGGGAAGCATGATGGCTCCCGATGTTTATTTATATATTACTGAAATTATTTTATTGTGGATTGTCTTTGAAATGATCTGAGCTAAGTCCGGGAGAAATCTTTAGCACTGAGTGGGAGGTATAAAGCGACCTTACTTTCCTAGAACTACGTGCCCCAGTAGGAGTGAGCCTGAGGCTGATTTATATAGTGATCACTAGTTTGTGTGGATTTGATATCGATAGTCCTACTCCGATGGCAAGGATAGGACGGCTCTCCCCAACGTGGGTTATACGTTGGACTCCATGTAGCTCACATAGTTTATGTCGGTTATAGGATCTCCCAGCGTGTGTGTGTTTCCTTGTGTCTGTGATAAATGGTGAAGTAATTTGAAAGTGGAATTGTGAAAGTTATTTTTTTGAAAGATTTAAATGATAGTTACATTATGAGAATTGATATTCTTGATGAACTAAAAGTGATTGACAAATTATATGATGACTCGCATGTGTTATTGTACTTATTTCATCCTCTCATGATTATGATGATTTTCTTTGGGATATATGAGTCTTTTATATATCCTGCATATTTCTTATAAATATTTATGATGATGATGTCTATAAAACTGCATACACCCCTATATACTCGGTTTCTTTCCATGTTACTGACCCATATCTTTGGATGTGGGCTGTATTTTCTTGGAATGTAGGTTCAGGTGCTCAGTTCTAGGTTCGTTAGTGATTTTTTGGGCACACTGTTCTATATCCTCTATTGTGGTGAGTCCTCATGTTCCGAGGATGTGATGTCTGATGTTGGTTTCACGGAATTGTTTATATTTGATAACTGAGTATGAGTCAGTTGGGTCATGTCTCAATGGCTTGCTGGTTTTATTACTTTTTTAGAGGTTTGTCAGACTAGTATAGATGTTGAGAGTTGACTAATAAGTCATATTTTGTTATCTTTCTGAAATTATTTTCTTCTTGGATGATGATTACTCTGTTGATATTTGAGGGTTATTTATGAAAACCCCATTGATTTGTGTTGAACTGAATGAAAATGTCTCAAAAGGTTAGCTTGGGGCTACTTGTAGCCTCAAGCACCGTGTGACGCTCCGGGACCCGTTTTTTAGGGCATTACACAAACAAACCTTTAATATAACCTCGTTATGTGTGATTTACACTTAGGATGTCATTCAACAATTACTCTTCTTAAAACATCATTGTAACAAGTACATGAAGAAATAGTTAATATGCACAAATAAATCAAGTTAAATTTTCAACTATATGTAACCATCGCCTACTAGTTCAAGTAGAATCATCAAGTAAGTTTAAAAATATCACCATTTGTCCAGTAACACAGTCCTTATCCAGAAATGCAATGATCTATTATCCAACAACATTTGTGATAAATCATTCATGTTCAATAGCTTCTCTAGCAAAATAACTTATTCATATTTACTATTATGTCATGCAACTAATGACCAAGAATTTCATTAAATTCGATCATTTATAGATATTGGACTTAATTAGATTCTTAACAACCATAAATATGACAAAGCCTTAGCAAATTTTCCAACTTATTAACTTCCATTCTTGCTTCAATATAATCAGT
>NW_025849533.1:0-1231 GCF_002878395.1 Capsicum annuum
GACATGAGTGTTCTTTATCATTTGGGCAAGGCCAATGTTGTGGCCGACGCTCTCAGTCGACTCTCCATGGGTAGTATTTCTTATGCTGAGGATAGTAAGAAAAAGATGGCTCAGGCGATCCATCAGCTTTTTAGACTAGGCGTTCGCTTAGTCGATTCTTCAGAGGGTGGTGTATGTGTTCATAGTAGTTTAGATTCATCTCTAGTTTTCGAGGTGAAAGAGAAACAAGAAAGGGATCCTAGCCTTGTCAAGCTCAAAGAGTCAGTTCAAAATCAAAAAGTCAGGTTTTCTCCCAAGAGGGAGATGGTGTTCTTCGTTGTTAGGGTCGTCTATGTATTCCAAGTATAGATGAATTGAGGCAGCGAATTCTTGCAGAAGCGCATGGTTCACGATATCTATTCATTCAGGGGCCACTAAGACGTACCGCGACATATGGGAGATCTACTGGTGGAGTGGGATGAAGAGAGATGTTACAGAGTTTGTGGCTAAGTGCTCTACATGTCAGCAGGTTAAGATAGAGCATAAGAAACCTAGTAGTTCTATGCAAGAGTTCACCATTCCTTCTTGGAAGTGAGAAGAAGTTAACATGAACTTCATGACGGGTTTGCCTAGAACTCATCATCAGCATGATTCAGTCTGGGTCATTATAGATAGAATGACCAAGTCAGCTCATTTCCTTCCTGTTCGTACTTCTTATTCCACCAAGGATTATGAAAAACTCCATATTAGGGAGTTAGTCAGGTTACACGGTGTTCCACTATCTATCATATTAGACAGAGGTACCCAGTTCACTTCTCACTTTTGGAAAGCATTCCAAAAGGGTCTCAGTACCCAAGTCCATCTCAGAACAGCATTTCATCCTCAGACAGATGGTCAAGCAGAGAGGACCATTCAAACTCTTGAAGATATGATAACTGCGTGTGCAATTGACTTCAAGGAAAGTTGGGACGACCACTTTCCTTTGATTGAGTTTGTATACAACAATAGTTATCATTCTAGTATTCAGATGGCTCCATTCGAAGCTCTCTATGGTAGGAGATGTAGATCTCCGATTGGTTGGTTTGAAGTTAGTGAGGCCTCAATCATAGGTCCTGAATTTGTATTCGATGCCTTAGAGAAAGTTCAGTTGATCAGAGAGAGACTCTGAGCTACTCAGAGCTGATAGAAGTCCTATGCAGATGTTCGTAGAAAGGATCTCGAGTTCAAGGTCAATGACTATGTCTATCTTAAT
>NW_025849534.1:0-1073 GCF_002878395.1 Capsicum annuum
TTTTTTGACAAATATTGCATCGCACCTCAGTATCTGATATACGTTCACAAAATTTTCATGCGACACTAGTTTGTTTACGAGCTCTTGGGGCACGGAAAGGATGGGGAGGGAGATTAACCGATTCGGATCTAACGTTAGCATTTTCTACTTCGGGTGTCTCACCAATATTTTCATCATCTTCATCTAAATCAACCGCATCTACTTCATTTTCTTCTTCTATACCGTAATTTTTCTGAACTTTTAAATAATCCATATCGTGAGCACCTACACCTATTTCTTCCTCAAAAGGTTGACTAAGTGGTACCGAAGGCGAAGGCACGCGGGTATATCTAGTACTTAAAGTACCTCTACCGCTAGTAATTCGCTTTTTGCTACCACTACCACTTCCGGGACAAAATTTTTTGACACTTTTGCCGAGGTTTCTTAATTTATCCATAATATAAAATATTCAAAATACACAAAAAGTAATAAAAATAAATATTCAACAATTAATACACTAATTATAAATTAAAAGTAAGAGATGAAACGACAATACCAAATTTTGGAAGTATCCGAAGGTTGCGACTTTAGAAACTTCCACTCGTACTTAGTAATTGCAAAATTAAAAAAATTAAAGTGAGCACTTTAGAAATTAAATATATAGAATATTTGAGAATTGAGAAATGAGATTTGAGAGAGAATGAGATTTGAGACTTGAGAGGATGAAAAATTGTGTGGAAAATGATTTGAAAGTGTAGGGTATTTATAGAAATTTTTTTGGGATTAAAAAATGATTTTAAATAAAAAAAAACTTTTTTTTTTATATTTGGGCCCAAACTAACCGTTACAGCTGTTGGGCCAACGGCTAGTTTGGCCCAATTTTCCAAAATCTTTAAGAAAAAAAAAAAGGGCTTATCCGGGCTTATCTGGGCCGGTTAACCGACGGGCCCTAACTAGGTTCCAATCCGGGTTAACCGGACCCAAATTCAAAACCCAACCTAACCGGGACCCGGGCATACCGGGCCGGGTCAAACTGGTCCGATTTCTTTTAGTGGGCGACACCCTTACAAAAGATTACTTGAAGACTAGCAACA
>NW_025849535.1:0-521 GCF_002878395.1 Capsicum annuum
ATTCTGGACAAGGAGAGTAGCATATATTATTCAAAAATTACATAAAAAGTATTATTAATTACAATTGTTAACAACTTAAAATATCTATAAACAATTTAATATGTTATATATTTCAAAAAAATTACATGAAAAATACTAGAAATCACAATAATTAACAACTTAAAAAATTTAAAAGACATAAAATATTTGTTCGACTCTTGAAATTATATTAGTGTCACTGAAATTGGAATAGAAGAAAAATATTATAAATTACAATAATTAAAAATTAAATTATTTTTAAAATATAATTGACTATCAATGCCACAATAATTTGGACAAGAAAAGTAACGTATATTAATTTGAAAATTACATAAAAAATATTATAAATTAAAATAGTTAGCAACTTAAATTATCTAAATACGTATTAAAATAACATATGTTGAACTCATGCTAGATTTCGGATGAATCCTAGAAAACATATGCAATTATTTTATTAAAAAAATTTATTTAAATATACCAAGATTGAAAAGACAAATAAATAT
>NW_025849535.1:621-1306 GCF_002878395.1 Capsicum annuum
GGATGAATCCTAGAAAACATATGCAATTCTTTTATTAAAAAAATTTATTTAAATATACCAAGATTGAAAAGACAAATAAATATCTTAATGTTGGGCACGTGCTGACACGGGCCATGCTCCTCTAGTTACTAATATATACAAGCGGTGAACAGGTGGTAAAAGTAGACAGGTGGAAGCTGGCAGGAGGAAGTTGTCCTGCCAGCTTCTCAAGGGCTATTTTCATCATTTTAGTAGCTGCTTCAATCCGTGATTTTATTATATCATTTTTAATTAATTATTATAAATTATTTAAATATGAAAAAATTAATATTATTTAATAAAAAATTAAACAATTATTATATTAAAAATTTTATATTATTTAATAAAAAATTAAATAATCATTTGTGATATTGTTGTTCCACCTGCTTCAATCCGTAATTTACTATATTACCTTTAATTAATTATTATAAATCATTTACATATTCAAAAATTAATAATATTTAATATAAAAATAAATAATCATTTATAACATGTCTATTTCAGCTGCTTCGACTCGTGATTTTTTTATATCACCCTTAATTAATTATTATAAACGATTAACATATTAAAAAAATTAATAATATGTAATAAAATAGATGAAACATTTATGACATGTCTGTTTTAGCTGCTTCTATCCGTAATTTTAGTATATCATCCCAAAAATTTT
>NW_025849536.1:0-2029 GCF_002878395.1 Capsicum annuum
TGTTATATATTTCAAAAATAAATTACATGAAAAATACTAGAAATCACAATAATTAAGAAATTAAAAAATTTAAAAGATATAAAATATTTGGTCGACTCTTGAAAATATATTAGTGTCACTGAAATTGGAATAGAAAAAAAGTATTATAAATCACAATAATTAAAAACTTCAATTATTTTTAAGATATAATTGATTATCAATGCCACAATAATTTGGACAAGAAAAGTAACGTATATTAATTTAAAAATTACACAAAAAGAATTATAAATTAAAATAGTTAACAACTTAAATTATCTAAATACGTATTAAAATAACATATGTTGAACTCATGCTAGATTCTGGATGAATCCTAGAATACATATGCAATCCTTTTATTAAAAAAATTTATTTAAATATATCAAGATTGAAAAGACAAATAAATATCTTAATGTTGGGTCCGTGCTGACACGGGTCATGCTCCTCTAGTATGTACAATAAATCATCCATTAATTGTGGATTAATTTTCCTCTACATCTTTTTCTTTGATGAGAAAAAAATTTTTAATTCATTAAAATTTTCATTTATGTATAGTTTTATTGATTAACACGAGACACGCGTTCAAAGCACGTATACTTGACTAGTATAATTAATCTAATTGGTTAGAAATATAATCATATAATGTATTTAAATGGATTTGCGTGGTAATCAAGATACCATATATGGTAACTTTTTCTTTATCTTTATCCATATATATTTGGTAAGCTCTTTCACGCGTATTTTGGTAACAGCTAGGAATCCAAGTGCAAGTCCTAATCCTAAACAAAAAGGGAAAACACTTTTTTTTTCTCAATATATACTTATGAGTCCAGTTGCAAACTTCAATATTTAGGCTTCGATTAGTTTCATCAAATAATGGAGTCATCCACATCTGCCAGTCAAATTCATGTGTTCCCCCAATTTCGTAATGCTAGAAGTACTCTTCCTTGTGCAGTCAATATTTCAGGCAACAATTTTAACTTGGAGATTGATCTACTTGTCAAGTTCGCTTACACTTGTTTTGAAAACATTATCGAAGAGTACCCCTTTAATACTAAGTGGTATGGGAAGTACAACTCATTGTCATGGGATATTGTTGACACAGTGCTGCCTTCAGAAACTATCTTACATTGTCCCCTAGAAAGAATTAAGTGGGATGGTCTTGAGAAAATCTTGGATAGCAAACATGATTTAATCAAACAAATTTTGGAGTATGCTCGTACAGCACAGAACCTTGCACCTCCTTTGCAAGATGATGATACAGCTTATGTGAGCCTGATAATTGTTGAGAAACTTTATGTGTCTCCTCAAGAATTTGAACCTACCAAATCCAGAATTGTTAAAAACCAATATGATGAGATTGTAGAAATAGTTTGGAGAGTTACTCATAAAGCAATCAAGGGATTGGGATAATATAACGAACCATCTTTGTATGAAAAATTACAATGGATTGAAGCCCGTGAAGGGGGTATAAAAGATGCTGTGAGGAACACAATAAATTGTTGGTGCATGTATTTTGATGAGAATTATGAAAGGGAATTAGTACAGACTTTAACTGAGCAAGCTAGGAGAGAATTCATGTCGCTGCCTGCAGTAAGATCAATAATGCAGGCTTTGTAAAGTGTTTATCTTCCAAAAAATGAATGGACAGACGAGTGTGTGATATGCAAGGAGGGTTACTCACCTGGATCAGAACCATACAGCTTGCCTTGCAGCCACAGTTCCCAATATGGCTGCATCGAGACTTGGCTTCTTAAAAACCCAAATTATCCCATGTGTCATTATAAGTTGCCACCAACGGAGTCCAAATAGAAGTGATCTCTTTCTAGTATTTAAAATGTATTTTAAGATAGGTTAATTCTGTCAAAAATTTATCTTTTCTCTTATGGAAAAACAATTCTAGTTATTGAATTTATTAATAGAATCTTGGCACCTTTTTACTCAAAAATCACACTAGCATATACTCACCATATATCATCATCATCCAAATAACAGGGGGAGGAAAAAAAATAAA
>NW_025849537.1:0-694 GCF_002878395.1 Capsicum annuum
AATAGATATACCTGTTCAGGTAGCTTTGTTATTTCTGAGTTTTGTTGTTCCATAGCTTTTTCCATTGGAATATGTTTATCTAATTAACTGAGTAAAATATTTTTTGTGGATTAGAGAGAGCAAAGGTGCTTCAACGCATGAAGGCTTGCCTTTGCAATGCCTTCTGCCTTTGATATATATAGAACGAAAGAATAAGCTTACAATTTACACATGTTTATTGTTTCTAAAACTAAGACTAAAGAAAGTGAAAAGTCAAAGAAAGGGGGGCCTACGCCTATCTAACTTTCCTAACTTTTCTAACTTTTCTAACTTTACGTAAAGTTTTTCAACAATCTAATTAATGTACAACTATTTCAATCAAGACTTTTGTTACATTAATATACAATAATTCTGCCTTTGTACAGTATCTTGTCTCCGTTGATTTTGTTGTATCTGTTCTATTATTGCTCTGTATCTGCTCTATTATTGCTCTTTTATCTTATCTTTCCAGCTGGCATTTTGTCTTCTTTATTCTAGATGTACCTCTGGAATAATATTATCTTCTCCATTGCACCTCGAACATTGGTGGTCTGGATATTTATGTCCAATTATTTTACAGTATCTTGTTAGCAGTCCTTATGAAATAAATCCCTTTTTTATTGCTCTCGCGGTAGATTGTTTTTCTGGGTTAAGTAGCGTCATTATCCATTGTCTT
>NW_025849537.1:794-1372 GCF_002878395.1 Capsicum annuum
AGAAGATAATATTATTCCAGAGGTACATCTAGAATAATATTATCTTCTCCATTGCACCTCGAACATTGGTGGTCTGGATATTTATGTCCAATTATTTTACAGTATCTTGTTAGCAGTCCTTATGAAATAAATCCCTTTTTTATTGCTCTCGCGGTAGATTGTTTTTCTGGGTTAAGTAGCGTCATTATCCATTGTCTTACGTCTTCCATATCTGCTTGTCGTAGCTCTTTTGAATTTGAATATATCATTTGATGATCTCTTGAATAGTAACTCCATATTGGGTTTCCGTTAGCATAGTTACTTGCTAGTTCTTGAATGATCGTAGCTAGTCCGATAAGTCTTTTATTTGCATAAAAATCTGGTATCTCGATTCTAGTTGCGAAATATCTTCTGGTATAATCATATCTCTTGTTAATCCTATCTTTACAACTTGTATAACTGGTTTTATTTCATCATATAATATCTCTGCTGGTGCAGTATAACACATAAAATAAATTTCCTTTTGTTATTCTTTTGTAGGTAGTGAATATCTTGTATAATTCCTCCATAGCTGTTAGCTCTTCTCCGTCTTGGGTATA
>NW_025849538.1:0-4878 GCF_002878395.1 Capsicum annuum
AATATCAAGTTTGGATTCATTTATCCTTCCAACCAATCCATTAAACCAAATTGAGCCATAGACATAAATAATCATCAATTCAATAGTATATCACCATATCCACCTTCCATAACTCAATTACCATATCCACCTTCCACAATTCAATACAACCAAACCATGCAAAATAGTCCATAACCCTATTTTCATCACTTTTTAATAACAATCAATACATATAATCCTCTATCACACATATACATATGGAAAATAACAAAGGCAAACAATATCATACCTTGGAATTCACCTCTTGATTATGCAATCCTGTTTGCACAAATAATAGGTGCCATTCGAAGCTCTCAAGATGACAAACGCAGTTATCGGATTACTTTGGAATTTCTACGGTTGAATCAAAAGTAATTTAAAGGTCAAATTTGGCTAGGGTTTGTTCTTTCTCAATGATTGATGATGAAAATGAGTTTTTGAACTCATATACATGTATATATACACATATTCCCATCCATAATATAATATGAAATGACCAAAATGCCTTTAAAATTTAAATAATGTCAAATCTGTCCTTTGGTAGACTTTTTTGAGCTAAAGTAGATTGACCTTAACTCTTTGCTCCGATATCGGATTTGGGTGAAATTGGTATCGTTGGAAGGATACTTCAAAGGGCTTTCATTTCATATAAAGTAGGCCACCCAGTTCATCCTGTACAAGGAGTTATGGTCGTTTGAAGTTAACCCTAAAAATCTATTTTGATAGGCTGAAGTAAAATGAATATAACTCCTTACTCAGACGTTGGATTTGGATGAAACCAATTGCATTGGAAAGAAGACGCAAAGATATTTCTTTTCATAGGTTGCAACTCTCCCAGTTCATTATATTAAGGGAGTTATGATCGTTTGAAGTTGACCCAAAAATAAGTAGTTTGTGTGCAGGAAATTTTCCTGCACATTTACTATTCCCAAATATCCCGGCCACCGTTTTATAGTTTTGAACGTGCTCGATTATATTCGAAACCTATTCGTTTTTGGAAATCTTTATTTCGTTGGAAAGCTTATTCAATAACCTTCGCATGGAACCATCGACGGCCAAATTTCGGTATAAATAAAATAATAAAAAAAAATTATTCCATATAAATAAGACCAATACACATACTTGAATATGCCAATACACGTACATGAATACGGGGTGTTACATTTAGCTATTGTGTTGATCTGATTTGGAGCAGTGGGAGATGATTTAGGTGTTGTATGGTTGCTACCATCACCAAAAATTTGAACCATTGATGTAATTTAAGGAATCAATGGCTAAACTTGATTTGTATCATTTTGACCACCTATGCCATCAGCTTGAGGACTAACAATAGTAGGAGTGGGCATAGTAGGTATATTTGCAGTAACTGCAACTTGCCTCTACGCCCTGTGCTTCCGCAACCTCGACCTCTACCTCTAGCCATATCTATAAAAAAACTATATTAGTTAAGTGGAAATAATATGCAAAATGAATAATACCAAGAGAACCAAACAACAATATGTTGATAAGGTATCAGAAAATGTAAAATCATGGTTGTAGCCTAAAAACATGGATAAGAAATAAAAGAGTCAAAAATTGTGAAGTAGAGCAAAAAACCAGTTGAAGCAACAAGTTTTGAGTAAACAATGTGTAGAGACAAAGAAAATGATACTAGTTCGACAAAATGACTGCTCACAAAATAAAATTAAGATACAATAGCATGTTTTTTATCAAGCACTAATCACTATCTGTATCTTCTTCAAAATCTTCGTCATCATTATCCTCAGTTTCCTTAGTTTCATACTCTTCTTTTGTAGCATCCTCTTGGATCTCATGATGCTCTTGCAATAAACCATCATCAATGAGTTCATTCATTTTAATTAAGCCACCATTTGGATCATGTAAGTGTATACTTTCATCCGTGGCAACATTCATGTCTATCTCATAGACTTGAACTTCTTTAGCTTGAAATGGAATATTCAGTTCTACAGCTGTCTCAATTTTCTCATCAGGTAATTCAACAACATTTAGAGGTTTGATCTTCAATACAACTGCCCAATCATCCTTGTTCTTTTTCTTGCTAGGATAAGACACATAACACACTTGAGTTGCTTGTATTGCCAGAATAAAAGGTTCATAGTTTTTATACCGACGGTGATGGTTAATATCAACCAATTTATATTGATTATGCTTTTTAACACCAACATCCATATTTGGGTCAAACCATTCACATTTGAATAGTACAATTTGCTTTAAAGGTGCTTCACGGTATTCCACTTCTATAATCTCTTTTATCCGTCCATAGAAATCCCCAAAATTTGGATCTGAAATACAAACTCCACTGTTCATTATTAATCTTGCGCTACCATGAAAATCTGTATGAAACTTGTATCCATTAACAAAATACACTGAATGAGATGTAGCGCCTATCAATGGTCCACGAGCAAGACTACGTAGGAATTCATTTTCAATATGATTAAGTCGAACCTATTTAGAAGATTCTAAAATTTAGTTCAATTTTATAAGTCAATTTAAGTGCATAATTGTATAAAAGATATTAATTTTTGAAGCCTTACATATTCCTTGAACCATATAGAGAAATTTGCTTCAGGGCTCTCATTTATTTGATCTTGAGAGACATTTGGAAATTCTTCTTGCAAACGTTGCACAATCATACTTCATTTAAAGAAAAAAATTCCAATTTCAAGTCATGATAGATGAATATGCTTATAAAATTAAGTTGATACAACTAACTTTTTTTACCTCACAAATGGCTCAACCTCTTCACAATTTAGCAAAATGTAAGTTTGGGCAGCCTTGATTTCTTCAAGAGTTAGATTCCTCTTTTTTTATTCTCCCTATAATCGATCGGGATGGGTGAATATTGATAAATTTTCTTCAACATCTTTCACAATACCACCATTATCATTTTGATCCACATTATGATTGCGTGTCATGACATGTAGTTCAAAATAATGTGAAAACAATAGTGTTGACTCTGTCATCAAGTAAGCTTCACATATAGAACCCTCAATACTAGCTTTATTCCCAATTATTCTTTTAAGAGTTCCAAGATACCTAAATAAAAAAATGGATAAACCATCATATTTGAAAATTTAATAAGAGCATAATTGTCACAAGTTCAACTTGAATTTTTGTATTACCATTCAAAAGGATACATCCATCGATATTGTACAGGTCCAGCAATCTTTGTTTCATATGAAAGGTGCACAGGAAGTTGTTCTCAATATTCATGACATCAAGGTTATTTCGAATCATGTTAGACTCCAATAACGTAAATCCCAAAAGATGTTTCACTTTTTTCATCCACAAGAACTACATATTCGTTGATTAAATTCTTCTGCATCTAACTCTGTTACTTTTACTATCCCTAAATCATAAATTTGATTCAATATCTCTTCTTCGATTCTGTAGGGTGGTGGTGATTTTTTGACAGTTCGACGTTTAAGAAAATTTTATGATCTCTCCTAAATAGATTATTTGGTCAAGGAACATTCTGTGACACTCAAACCATGATGTTTTCCGACCATGTTGTAATATAAAGGATTGTGTTTCCTCCATACAATAAGAACAAGTAAACTTACCTACAGTACTCCATCCTGATAACATAGAATATGTTGGAAAGTCACTGATTGTCCACATCAAAGCTTCCCTCAATTGAAAATTTTGTTTTATGGAGATATCAAATGCTTCTTCACCTGTCTCGCACAACAAGGTCAATTCCTTTATTAGAGGCTGCAGATAAACATCAATTTTATGTTTGGGATTTTTTGGCCTAGGAACAATGACAGTTAAGAACATATAAGCCTCTTTCATGCACATCCCTGGAGGTAAATTATATGGAGTGACAATTACTGGCCATGAAGAATATTTTCTCCCAGACTGACTGAATGGTTGGAAACCATCAATACATAACCCCAACCTAACATTTCTTGGTTCATCGGCAAAAAAAAGATGACTTTCATTGAAGTTCTTCAAAGCTTCAGAGTCTGATGGATGACGTATTACTCCATCCTCTTTTATATGTTCAGGATGCCATGTCATGTCAGTTGCTTTAGTATGTGATGCATATAATCTCTTCAATATAGAAATCAAAGAAAAATAATACATCCTTTTGTAAGGGACCGATTTCCTCTAACGAGAGCCAACTCGATGCTTATACCTCTCTTTGCCACAAAATTTACAAGAGGTAGGATGTTCATGGTCTTCCCAATAACAGTCAATCTTTTCCACCAGCAAACCTAAGCTACGTACTAGCTTCTTAGTCTAATAATAAATATCAACTAGTAGGTTATCTTTCGGTAAAGCCTCTTTAAACAATTGCATCATTTGGTTAAAACCCCTCTGTGACATAGTATTTTCCATCTTAATATTTAACATTCAAGAGATTACTGCAAGTTGAGAGAGGGAAGAACCAGGATATAATTTTGCATCAGCAGAGTACAACAAGTCATAAAATTTTTGGTACTCTAAATTAGGCTTCTCCTCCATCAAAATTTCATGTTCTTCCTCAATTGAAGGTTCATACGGATGAGATAGCCCGGATTCAATATTGTTGTAAGGTTGCCAACTCGAACCATAGTTAAAGTTGGGACCAGCAGTATCCAAAATCATTTGTCGATATGAATTATCATATCCCAATTCAAGTTGAGCACCATTGATCAAATCATTACCAAAAGAAATCTCACCGATCACATCTATTTCACCTTGATGTTTCCAAAAAAAATAGTCCTTAACAAATCCATCATGAAGAAGGTGATATCTAACAGTTTCAACATCCTTGTATTTAATGTTGCGATATTTTTTACATGGACATCTAATGTTATTACCACTCATGCAATTTTGTTGAGAACATGGAAA
>NW_025849539.1:0-406 GCF_002878395.1 Capsicum annuum
ACGAGTATAACTCCTTACTCAGATGTTGGGTTTGGATGAAACCAATTGCATTGGAAAGAAGACTCAAAGATATTTCTTTTGATAGGTGGTATCTCTCCCAGTTCATTATATTGAGGGAGTTATGATCATTCAAAGTTGACCCAAAAAACTGGCAGACCTCAGTAGTTTGTGTGCAGAAAATTTTCCTGCACGTTTACTGTTCACAACATCCTGGCCACCGTTTTATAGTTTCAAACGTGCTCGATTATATCCGAATTTTATCCATTTTTGGAAATATTTATATCGTTGGAAAACTTATTCAATAACCTTCGTATGGAACCATCGACGGGCAAATTCCGGTATAAATAAGGTCGATCCTATACACATATAATCAAACTATACACTTGAAACCATCTCAAAATAATCA
>NW_025849539.1:506-2167 GCF_002878395.1 Capsicum annuum
TCCTGGCCACCGTTTTATAGTTTCAAACGTGCTCGATTATATCCGAATTTTATCCATTTTTGGAAATATTTATATCGTTGGAAAACTTATTCAATAACCTTCGTATGGAACCATCGACGGGCAAATTCCGGTATAAATAAGGTCGATTCCTATACACATATAATCAAACTATACACTTGAAACCATCTCAAAATAATCAATACTCATACTTAAACTCATAAATACCTAACTTAGGATCAGTACATATATTCCAACACATATAACAATGGCTAATGCACGTAATTAAGTACGGGGTGTTACATGATGATAGCCAGATCTAAGGTCTATCTTGGAGAAATAACCTACACCTTGGAGTTGGCTAGATAAGCCATTAATTTTGGGGAAAGGATATTTATTTTTAATAGAGATTCTATTCAGTTGGCGATAGTCAATACACATTCGCAGAGAACCATCTTTTTAATGCACGAATAGAACAGGAGCGCCCCATGGAGAAACACTGGGCCTTATGCAACCCTTATCTAAGAGATCTTTGAGTTTCTCTTTCAACCCTTTAAGTTTAGCAGGAGGTACCTATAAAGCCTCGAAACTGGGTCCCGAGATGCCACACGGTGTTTAAGGCAACAAGTAGACCTAAGCTAACCCTTTGAGTTTGTTACTTCATATAGTGACTTAGAAATAAAATAGATAAAACATTGGTATTGTCATCTCCACTGATATGAAATACGAAGAAAATACTCTGTCCGAACAACCACAATACTAGAAATTCAACACACTCACAATCTGATAACTAGTCTAATGAAGTCTCTACTACTCAAGAACTAGAGAGCCATTTGGTATAGGTCCTCAACTGACTCAAACTCAACTGATAAAGGATAAATAACTACTAAATAAACTGAATGTCTGAAGATAAATAGTCCTCGAATCATGACGACTCACCACTGCTGAAATGTAGATAAAGTGCTCGGGTATCACTGACGAGGCTGGGACTGAGCACTTAAACCTACATTATAAGAAAATATAGCACACAAACGAGTATGTGGATCAATACTTGGGAATATACTGAGTATATGAGGGTGTATACATTTATATAAGACAATATCACAGTTCTCTACAGCAAATATGCATGCGAATATATACATATAGATAACACACATTGCTGGAGTAAACTCTCATAAATCAGTAATGGAAGTATATAAATAAATCATGTGAGTCATGTCTCTTTGTTCTAAACTTGTATTTTTTTCTTGGTTCTCAAGCTTGCAAGTAAATGAAACAATAAGAACATCAGCTTTCAAGATCTATACTTAAATCTTTGGAAAAACTTAAGAGGGCTTAGGACTATAGTTTTCACAATACGTATACTCATAATACTCATACTTGCAAATTAAGTAGAATAAAACCTTTTTAAATGTCAAAGACTTGAGACTTTTAGAAACTTCTAAGACTTGGGAAACTTGGAAAAGTTGGGACTTTATAACTTTGGAGGTCTTAAAATATTAACTTTCAAAATATATATATATATATATATATACTTTATCTTAAAGAGAGTAGGGAACCTCTTTTGGGAGTTTCTTCTAACCGATATAAACCATGTGAGATACATGGAGTCCAACGTCTTACCCACGTTGGGGAGAACTGTTCTATCCTTGTCATCGGAGTAG
>NW_025849540.1:0-847 GCF_002878395.1 Capsicum annuum
AAATTATCAAACAGATATATACATCTGTTGCAACAGTTGACTAACTTGTTGCACCAGATACTTTAACTGGTGCAACATATGTCTCGTCTGTTTTATCAAATCAAACAGCTCTTCGTACAACTTTTATTTGTACCAACAAACAACCTATCTGCTGCAACATATGAGTCATATGTTGCAACAGATGGTTCATCCATTGGAAATTATCACACAGGGTCTTCCTCATGTAGATATTTGTCCCAACAGTTGATTCATTGTTGCAATAGAAATATAATATCTTTAGGACAATTTAAAATGGGAGGAAGACCTGTTTGATTTGCTAGAAGAGATGAGTTGTCTTTTTTCATTTTGTTGTATCTCTGTGATTAGCATTGACCAATTCTGGCTATCCAGGTGGATGTAGAAGAAGCTATTGTTGAACAACATTGACAATATTCTACTCTTTTTATGGAAATATGGAGAATATAAAGCGCAGAAACCGTACGCAAGCAACAATGAAGATCCACGACGAGCAAAGCCAAATTCCATAGCACCGGATGAAGAACAACTTGTCCATACTGAGTAAATCTTTATATCTTGAGCCTGTCAAATCAATCCTTGGCAGTATACTTAAATTGTTGTTGATGTATTTGTTGAGATCTGTACCCATAATATTTTTTTTACATTTTATTTATTCGTTGACTTATTTCAGTTAATTTATGAAGGCTTCGATTTATTTTATTTTGTCTACGAATTTCATTTATTCCTTAGATTTGAACTTATTAATTGAAAAGGAATACTAGATTCAAATATTGCAACAGATACATTATCTGTTGCAATATTTGAATCTAGTATTCCTTTTCAATTAATA
>NW_025849540.1:947-1739 GCF_002878395.1 Capsicum annuum
TACTTAAATTGTTGTTGATGTATTTGTTGAGATCTGTACCCATAATATTTTTTTTACATTTTATTTATTCGTTGACTTATTTCAGTTAATTTATGAAGGCTTCGATTTATTTTATTTTGTCTACGAATTTCATTTATTCCTTAGATTTGAACTTATTAATTGAAAAGGAATACTAGATTCAAATATTGCAACAGATAATGTATCTGTTGCAACAGACGACACATCTATTGGAAAATTCAAAAAAATTTAGACATATGTTGCAACAGTTAGGTGATCTGTTGGAATTTATCAAACAGGTCTTCCCACTGTTGCAACAGATGAACTTTAGATAAAAACATCAAGATAATGCAACAGATGACACATTTATTAGGAAAAACAGAACATATTTAGACATATGTTACAACAGATGAACTTTATCTGTTGCAACAGATGACACATCTATTGGAATAATCAAACAAATTTATACATACGTTGCAACATGTAGGTTATCTGCTAGAATTTATCAAACAGGTCTTCCCACTGTTGCAACAGATGGACTTTAGATAAAAACATCGAGATAATGCAACAGATGACCAACCTGTTGCAACAGATAAACTATATGTTAGAACAGGTAGGATAACTGTTGCAACGGATGAAGAATCTATTGCATTATAAAAATTCAACTTTCGTTGGACATAAAAAATTTCCACTATGTGTAAAAAGGTTAAAGTGAATTAAAATAAAAAAGGCACAACCCATCGACGGTGTTCAGTTCAAACACCTAAAATAAAATAGGCATCAAGTAGACATGTT
>NW_025849541.1:0-633 GCF_002878395.1 Capsicum annuum
TGTAGTACATATATATTGAATGGTACGTATATATGTGTATATATCTTCTATAGACGTATATATTTAACGTATACATGTGTATATGTTTTATAAATTAGTGTATAAATAAATATATATTTTGTGTATATATTGTAGTATATTTTATTTAAAGTAGTACATATATATTGAATGGTACGTATATATGTGTATATATCTTCTATAGACGTATATATTTAACGTATACATGTGTAAATCTTTTATAAATTAGTGTATAAATAAATATATAGTGTGTGTATATATTTTAGTGTATATATATTGTAGTATATTTTATTTAAAGTAGTACGTATATATTGAATAGTACGTATATATGTGTATATATCTTCTATAGACGTATATATTTAACGTATACATGTGTATATGTTTTATAAATTAATGTATAACTAAATATAGTGCATGTGTGTATATTGTAGTATATATATTGTAGTATATTTTATTTAAAGTAATACATATATATTGACTGGTACGTATAAATGTGTATATATCTTCTATAGACGTATACATTTAATGTATACATGTGTATATGTTTTATAAATTAGTGTATAACTAAATATATAGTGTGTGTATATATTGTAGTATATATATATATATATATAT
>NW_025849541.1:733-3250 GCF_002878395.1 Capsicum annuum
TGTATATGTCTTATAAATTAGTATATAACTATATATATAGTGTGTGTATATATTGTAGTATATTTTATTTAATGTAGCACGTATGTATTGATTGGTACGTATATATGTGTATATATCTTCTATAGACGTATATATTTGGCGTATACATGTGTATATGCCTTATAAATTATTATATATATCATTATATTGTAGTATATATCTTGTAGTATATGTTTTATTAGAGTAATATATATATTTAACTAACGTATAGTCGTATACACGATTACATTTGTAATTGTGTATATATTTTTTAAATTCTAATGTAGTATATACTATATATATAGTGTATATATATTGTTTAACTTATTTAAAATGTATATAAGTGGGTATATATAGTGTATATTGGAGAATTTTTAATTTTTTTTTATTCTTGACCGATTTTGATCGAATTTTTAATCGATTTTGATTAGATTTTTAACCCATTTTGATCGGGTTTAGGTAGGTTGGACTAGGTTGGGTTAAGTGGACCAGTTCAAAGTTGTTTTTTAACAAATTACTGTTGGGCCCAGAATCAAACCAGTCCATTTAACCAGGCCCGGATTCGGACCGGCCCACAACCTGGCTAACATTCACGGGCTGGTTTCAGGTTGACCCTGGATGTGTCAACCTATAATACTCTGTTTTGCAAGATGGCTAGATATGCCCCATACTTGGTGTCCACGGAAGTGGCTCGAGTCCAGAGGTTTTTAAATGGGCTGGTTGCTCCTCCTTATAATGCAATGGCCTCATAGATGAAAGTCTTGACCTATTATGAGATAGTGGATCTTGCTAGAATGATTGAGGAGAAGGGTTGTGCAGATCGGGCATCTTATGAGGTTCGTAAGAAGGCTAAGATGGGTGGATCTTTCAATGGTGACTTAAGAGCAAACCGGATCTTTCAATGGTGACTTAAGAGCAAACCGGATAGGGGAAAATAAAGGAAAGCATCAGGGCCATCATACATGGACAGATTTGGTTTCACAGTCTGTTATAAGCCATCTTCTAGACAGGGTACGCAGGGGTCTTCAGCATCTCAGGGATATAATAGTTCATGCCAGATGTATGCCACTACTCCATCCTGCCAGACTTATGGCAAATCACACATGGGCTAGTGTCGTATTTTGACTGGAGAGTGTTTTCGAAATGGTCAGTTAGGTCATTGCATCAAGGATTGCCCTTAGGCTCAGAGAAATAATGGTCAGGGTTCTGGTTAGTTAGCTGCAACTAGATAGGATCCTCGTAATCCTGCAGGTACGGAAAATAGAGATCGAGGTAATAGAGAACGGGTTGCTAGAAATCAGGCACAAGAAAATGCTGGTAGAGGCCAACCGAGGGTCTTTGCACTTACTAGATAGGATGTTCAGGCCTTAAATGTAGTGGTTACAGGTATTATTTTGGTTTGTTATTTTGATGCATATGCTTTGATTGATCCGGGTTCTACCCACTCTTATGTGTTCTCATACTTTGTTGTGAGTTTGATAGACAGTCTGAGATGTTAGATTGTCCTTTTCTTATTTCTACTCCCATGGGAGATTCCTTATTAGTTGAGTATGTGTTCTGAGATTGCGAGATTATAGTGGAAGGTAGGGATACCCTTGCTGACTTGATTGTACTTGATATGATTGACTTTGATCTGTTGATGGGCATAGATTGGTTATCTCCTTTCTATGCTACCGTAGATTGTCATGCAAAGATAGTTTGATTTGAGATACCCAACAACTTTAGTTTTGTATTGGAAGAGGATCAAGTTCCAGAGATAGTAAAGTCATATCTTTTATGAAGACCCAAAAACTATTGAAGAAAGGTTGCATGGGTCTCTTGGCTATGATGAGTGATATTAGAGAGGGAGCCCTTAATTTGGAGGAGCTACCTGTGGTGAATGAATTTTCTGATGTATTTCTTGAGGAGTTGCCAAGATTACCTCCAGTTTGAGAGATAGACATTGGTATTAGTTTGGAACCTGACACTAATCCAATATCTATACCCCCATATCATATGGCACCAGTAGAATTAAAGGAGCTCAAACAACAGTTGCAAGACTTGCTAGATAAGAGTTTCATCAGACCGAGTATATCGCCATAGGGTGCACTAGTTTTGTTTGTAAAGAAGAAAGATGGATCTCTAAGAATGTGTACTGACTATAGGCAACTAAACAAGGTAACAATACACAACAAGTATCTGTTGCCTCGTATAGAGTACCTGTTTGATCAGTTACAAAGGGCTATCCATTTCTCGAAGATTGATCTCCGATAGGGTTATCATCAGCTTAGAATCAAGGAGGAAGATATATCTATGACACTATTTAGAACTCGATATGGGCATTATGAGTTTCTTGTGATGCCTTTTGGGTTAACCAATGCTCTTGCTGCATTCATGGACTTGATGAATAGGGTGTTCAGCCCGTATTTGAACAAATTTGTGATAGTATTTATTGATGATATTCTGATATATTCTCATATCTAGAAAGATCATGAGAATCATCTGATGACTGTATTGCAG
>NW_025849542.1:0-1380 GCF_002878395.1 Capsicum annuum
AAATTGCTTGTATATAACGAATAAAGGCATCAGAAGAAGGAAAACTAAAAGGCAAACAACCCACAGCTACCATTTTAGCTATTTCTTCCCCGTCCCTCAATTTATTATACTTCTTCGCTACGTGACCGGTTGCTGGGTCCATTCTAGTTTGCGTTGGCCCACCAACATCCCCACCACCTTGTGCAATATTTAACTCTCTTTTGTGATCTTCAACTATATGTATGATTAACGTACCCGTACCCCCTTGCTTGCCTCCACTTCTATGCTTATATATTTGTTGACAAATATTGCATTGCACCTCAATATCTGATATACGTTCAAAAAATTGCCATGCAACACTAGTTCTTTTACAAGGTCTTGGGGCACTGGGAGAACGGGGAGCGATATCAACCGATTCAGATCTAACGTTAGCATCTCCTACTACGGGTGTCTCAGCAATATTTCCATTATCTTCGTCTAAATTAACCGCATCTACTTCATTTTCTTCTTCTATACCGTAATTTTCCTGAGCTTCTACATAATCTATATCGTGAGCACCTACACCTATTTCTTCCTCAAAAGGTGTACCAAGCGGTACCGGAGGTGAAGGCACACGGGTATATCTACTACTTGAACTACCTCTACCGCTAGTAATTCGCTTTTTACTACCACTACCGCTTCCGGGACAAAAATTTTTAATACCTTTAGTAGCATGGTTTCTTAATTTATCCATAATATAAATTAAATTAAACTAAAAATATTCAAAATACACAAATATAATAAAATTAAATATAAAACAATTAATACAATAAATAAAAATTAAACGTAAGAGATGAAACGACAATACCAAATTTTGGAAGTATCCGAAGGTTGCGACTTTAGAAACTTCCGCTAGTACTTTGTAAACAAAAAATTAAAAAATTAAAGTGAACACTTTAAGAAATTAAATATTGAATATTTGAGAATTGAGAATTGAAATTTGAGAGAGAATGAGATTTGAGAGAGTGAAAAATTGAGTGAAAAATGATTTGAATTTGTAGGGTATTTATAGAATTTTTTGAGATTAAAAAATATCTTTTACAGTTAATTTTTTTTTTAAAATAAATGGGTCCAAACGGAAACGGCTATATAACCGTTGGGCCAACGGCTAGTTTGGCTCAAAATTCTTTTTTTTTAAAAAAAAAAAGGTATCCGGGCCGGTTAACCGGCGGGCCTGGACCGGGATTGATCCGGGCCGGGTTAGTCGGGCCCATTTTAAAAAAATAACCGGCCCAGGACCTAAAACCCTAAAGCCCTAGGGCTTACCGGGCCGGGCCAAACTAGACCGGATTATTTACAAAGGCCGGGTCGGGCTGGATCGGGCCGGCCCACTTGACACCCTTACATTGAGCATCTAGGAGA
>NW_025849543.1:0-351 GCF_002878395.1 Capsicum annuum
GCCTTACGACTTAACGCATCAGCTACCATATTTGTTTTCCCTGAATGGTACAAGATATCAACATCATAGTCCTTTAATAGTTCAAGTCATCTCCGCTGCCTTAAATTTAGATCCTTCTGATTAAAAATATATTGCAAGCTCTTATGGTCAGTATATATATATCAACATGAACCCCATATAAGTAGTGGCGCCATATCTTTAAAGCAAAAATAACTGCTGCCAGCTCAAGATCGTGTGTAGGATAATTTTTCTCATGTGGCCGCAATTGTCTAGAAGCATATGTTATTACCTTACCATGCTGCACCAATACACATTCTAAACCAATTCTGGAAGTATCACAATACACTGTAT
>NW_025849543.1:451-2877 GCF_002878395.1 Capsicum annuum
CTGTCGTAAGTGATTGGCATGGTCCTCTTCTGATCTAGAATAAACTAGAATATCATCTATAAAAACTATCACAAATGCATCTAGGAATGGCTTAAACACCCTATTCATCAAATCCATAAAAGCTACGGGTGCATTTGTTAGCCCAAATGACATAACTAGAAACTCATAATGACCATACCGTGTTCGAAAAGCTGTCTTGGGTATATCCTTCTCTTTGACCCTCACTTGGTGGTAACCTGACCTCAAATCAATCTTAGAAAAGCACTTGGCGCCCTGTAACTGATCAAATAAATCATCAATTCTCAGGAGAGGATATTTATTCTTAATAGCCACCTTATTCAATTGCCGATAATCAATACACATCCTCAGCGAGCCATCCTTTTTGCGCACAAATAACATTGGTGCTCCCCAGGGGGACATACTAGGCCTTACGAATTCCTTCTCTAGTAAATCTTTTAATTGCTCTTTCAATTCTCGTAATTCTGCTGGGGCCATTCTATACGGAAGAATGGAGATTGCTTGGGTGCCTGGTATTACATCAATACCAAACTCTACTTCTCGTTCAGGAGGCAAACCTGGAAATCTTCAGGAAATACATCAGAAAATTCATTTACCACCGGAACAACATGAAGAGTTGGTGGCTCCGCTTCTATATCGCTTACTCTAACTAAATGATATATGTATCCCTTGGAAATCATTCTTCTTGCCTTAAAATAAGAAATAAATCTACCTCTTGGCGCGCCAATTTCACCTTTCCATTTAAGGACTGATTCATTTGGAAAATGGAAATATATATTTTTCGTGCAGCAATCAATTATGGCATAAAAAGAGGCTAACCAGTCCATACCCATTATAATATCAAAATCTACCATTTCTAACTTCACAAGATCAGCTGTCGTATCACGACCATAAATAGTTACTATACAGTTTCGGTAAACCCTTCTAGTTATAATAGATTCCCTAACTGGTGTGGACACTTCAAATGGCTTAACTAACAATTCGAGTATTCTTTCAAACTTTCCAGCAACCAATGGAGTAACATAAGATAATGTAGAACCGTATCAATTAAGGGATATACATCAAATGAAAAGATAGACA
Organism: Capsicum annuum; assembly: GCF_002878395.1. NCBI lineage: Eukaryota > Viridiplantae > Streptophyta > Magnoliopsida > Solanales > Solanaceae > Capsicum > Capsicum annuum. Next base: position 1,550 of record NW_025849543.1, read on the forward strand.
ACGTACCCGTAACCATATCTGGGGAAGTCTCTAAATTCTGTCGATCCGCTAGAGCATACGTACGATTTTGAGTCCCGCTTGAACTCGTGGCTCCTCTATCACCTCTAACATGACCCATTGGTTGTGCACCCCTTCCTGAATAAGGCATCGATGATGATGATGCAATAAATGACCCCGTAGGTTGTGCCATACCCCCTATGCCCCTTCGTGGGCATTCTTTCATCATATGCCTCTACATACCGCACCAAAAGCAAACATTGGTCCCTAGCCGACATGCGCCCAAATGATACCTTCTACATTTATTGCATGGCTCTCGAGGAGGTCTCGATTGGCTCATATTTCCTTGCCCTTGGTACCCCACTGTCCGCGAACTTTGACTCTCACTTCTGTGCCCAAATTGATTTCTTCTGGACCCTTGGAACTATGCTGGGGCACTAGCTGCAGAATAAGAAGATAATGGCCTAGGTGGTCTAGCAGAAAACTGTGGTCTGAACCCTCCTTGAGATGCCATGAACTACCCTGTAGATCTGGCCCTCTTGGAATATCCTCTTTCTAATTCTTGTGTTCTTTTCCTCTGCCTCTGATTTTCCATTTTCTGTGCAAAAGCCTGGATCCTCGCTATGTCTATATCTTTGTTCAAAGTGGCAATAGTACAATCTCTAACCAGATATGGATCCAGCCTAACCATATATTGATGAACTCTGTCATCCATAGTAGCTACAACATTAGGAGAATATCTCGACAAGGAATTAAATCAGAGACTGTACTCCCTCACGCTCATATTCCCCTGACGAAGATTTAAAAACTGATCTACATGGGCCCGACGAATCTCGAATGGAAGATAATGATCAAGAAATGCCTCTTTGAACTCTTTTAAAGTAGCTGGGGGTGCATCAATACCCCTAGATCGTTTCCAGTCCTCGTACCAATATATAGCCTCCCCTTTAAATCTATACGCCGCTAACTCTACTGTCTCTCTACTCGTTACATGCATAACATCTAAGGCTCTTTGAATTTGATTAATAAAGTCCTGTGGGTCCTCATTAAGATCTGATCCAGTAAAAGTGGGAGGATCCATCTTAAGAAAATCCAGTGTTCGAAGGCTAGACGCCTTATCTGTACCACTAGGACCCATGGTAGGAATGGCTTGCCCAGCAACTATACGAGTCAAAAGTTGTACTGCATTTCTAAGATCTTGATCAACAGCATTAATAGGTGACTCTGGGGATATAGTTCTCTTCCCCTTTATTTCTTTCAGAGTAGAAGAAGTTTCTGATGCACGCTCAGCTGGAGCCTTACTTTGATTAGCTAGTATAGTGGGTGACTTA
>NW_025849544.1:0-4057 GCF_002878395.1 Capsicum annuum
AGAATCAAATTGATGAAAGGACAGTAATTTCTAAAGCTTTTTTTTTTAAAATATGTAAAAAAATAGTGTTTAAAGATTATCTTGGAGTGGAAGTTGAGGGTTGTTGAATTCACTTGGTATGTTTATTATAATAAAATCATTATTTTAGTAATTTCTATAAAATTATAGAATAACTTTCTAGACTTGATTTATGTGTTCATGAGAAATAAAGACTCCTTGCGAGTAATCTTTAAATCAATAAATTTACTTGAGACAATCTCTCCGAGAGGATACAGATTGAAAGAAATAAGATAAAGACCCCTAAAATCAACAATCTTATTTGAGTCAATCCCTCCGCGAGGATGAGAATTGAAACAAATAAGATAGAGATTATTTAAATCTAAGAAATAGTTCAAAGTAATCCTTCTGTGAGGATAAGGATCAAACGAAGCAATTTCAAAGATTTGAAATAACAAGTGACTAAAAATTATTATTACTTATATTTTATGAAATACTTATAGTATATTTAGTTTTCTTCCTTGTGGGAAGCACAACTTAATATAACTAAAATTATAATGTAAAATATCAAGTAACGCTAATTTCTAGTACAAGAATTTCAACACGAAGTATTTAGCTTTTAAATAAAATCAAGCCCTGAAAGAACTAAAATAAGATTTATACTATAATATTATATCAAATTTCTTCAACGCTTCCAACACAAAGAAATTACTCCATTATGAAGAAATTAATAAAGAAAAGAAAAAAATATTATTCTACAAAAGAAAAAGAAAGAAAGAAAAAATAAACAAGACTAATTCTTATGTATTGCTTATGTTGGTGGATGATTAATAATCAAATAAATGCCTCTATTTATAAAAAAATTATAATATTGAACCAACGAATGCATTCTTTGAAGTGGTGATTGTGATGGTTACTTGTAACTTCTTCTGAAAACCTTCACTTGTTTCATTCCTTCACTTGACGGGAGTGAGTAAGCTTTTATAGTGGTGGTTGTGACGGTCACTTGTAACTTCTTCTGAAAACCTTTACTTGTTTCATTCCTGCACTTGACGGCTGTGAGTATGAAATTGTGGTTACACCCGTGAAATTCTCTTATTTCTTTAATAATTTGTTTCTTCTCTTGTATTTTTCTTCCTGTAGAATTTATCAAAAAATATACAATAATATAATATATTTATTTATATTTATTTTAAACAATTAATATTTAATATATAAAAATATATAAATAAATATATCCATTACTCATCTTATTTGTGTACGCTTCGAGACTTGACCATACCGTTCGTTCAGTGTTTTCCAGAAATTCATCGTCACTAAGGTAGGTTGGCAGCATCACAGACAACTTGTGGATCTCATGTGTTGGCTCCCTATGACGCGATGGCAACATTGGGTCATACACCCGGACACATCTTTTCTTCAGAGATATCACAACCAATATGCAGTGAAAATTTTCATTACAGTTTACAGGGACGTATATATCATCGATCAAATGCCAAGGCAAAGTAGCCGGTATGTTGAAACCTTTGATGATGTTTATTAATGAATCTTCATAGCTTGCAACAAGACACGATCTTTTATAATCATCTTAACTTGAGAGAGCATCACTGCTGCATCCTCAAAATATCATTTATATGTCGCATTGATGTATGTTTTGAACAAGTCATTCACGATGACGTATTTATATTCTTGATTCTTTTGTTGCTTTGATTTCCTCCGAAAGTAGTAGAATATAACATCTAAATGCTACTCAAAATAACAACATAAATGAGTTACTAATCTCCAGAAAATCGAATCTTAGTAAAAAATTCAATTGGCAAATAATATTAGAGATTGACAGTTATCTTATTTATGTATGTATATGTTATGTATCAGAATGTATAATAATGTATAGATATGTATTAGAAATAGTTTATTATAGTTGTAAGTAATGTTTTTTGTAATACCTCATCGTTCCAGCAGGTGTTGGGCTGAGATATTATATAAAATCAGTTCTTTATATCAGATTGTGCAACAATAAAATTCAACGAACTAAAATCAAGTTCAAATTTATTAGCTCTATAGTGGTTGTCCTTCAATTTTCTATATGAGTATAATGATATGTTATAAATCTTTAAAATTTTAAAATTAGAATATAATAATGAAAAAAGTAAAATATCTTACTTCTTTTCATGCCACTTTAATAATCCTTCGACAATCCATTCACAGTACTGTTCGATTAGTCCGATCGGCCCATCTTCGGATATAAAATAATCATTAAATGGATGCTTACGAGGAAAATCAATTGTTGCAGATTTTTTGCCTTTACAACTGGAATCAAATTTATTTGTAAATGGTGACATGAATATTTTAGTTCGCTTTTTGTTCCTTAGTGCAGGTGTTTTTATGCCATCCTGTTTACCCAAATCGACTTCAGGAAGAACTGATGGTAATCAACTATCATGGATGTGACATTTACTGTCATTGATTTTTTTGGGACTAATAGACTTGTTTTGCATGCCAACAATTGGTGTGAAAATTCTAGCTATAATGTTATTTATCGCTTCCTGAAATGCATCAATTGAAATCTCATTGGTAGACTCCAGAAAAGGTAAAATTAATAGATATGACTATTAAAATTACAAAATTAATTTTCTGTAAGGGAACCATATGATATATAAAGTGTAATGTATCGTTTATTTTATATCTTTGTGCCCGAATTTATAAGAAAGAATCCATATGATTTAAGAAAACTGTTATGCATCATAAAAAGTAAGAAAGGTCTGATACATTTCATACAACATAATACTTGGTGTATACAAAGTAGCAAGTAAATTATATAACATGCATAACCTTCTTTTACACAAAGATATTCCTAATTAATAACATATATAATTCACACCTCGAATGTTATTCGTACCTGCGGTTTATTTTGAACTTCAACGTTGTCTGTTTGTAAGGATGGATCTGGAAGATTTACTTTCTACTTGAGTTCAACAGAATTTATTGGCATTGCAGCGTATGGTGTGGAAATGCCAACTATGATATTATCTATTGATTCCTGAAATGCATCAGACGAAATCTCAATGCTGGACACTTGAAAAAAAAATTTGTTAGATACAGCTACCAACAGTTATAACATTAATTGGATGAAAGAGATTCCATATGAAATATATATTGTAATGCATTTTTTAAATTATTTTTGTGTCGTGATTTAACAAAAAAAAATTCATGTAATGAAAAAAATTAGTATGTATTATAAATAAATATAATAAGTCTAATACAATATATAAAATCAGAGAACTTTGTTTATATAATGTATCAGATAAATTATTTGTCATGCATAACTTTTTTTAGAAAAGGATATTCCTAATTAACATATAATCCACAACTGTGTGTCATATGTACCTACGATTTATTTCGAACTTCAATATTGTCCGTTTGTAAAAATAGATCAGGGAGATTTTCTTTCTGTAAAAGCTCAACAGACTGTATTGCAATAACTGATAAGAAAATTTTAGCTATGGTGTTATCTATGGATTGCTGAAACGCAACAGACTTAATATCAGTGCTAGTCCCCTGAAATATGAAAATGATTAGATACAACGGACAAAGATTTTAAAATTAGTAAAAGAACCTGTAAGACTTATATAGCGTGAAATGATAACATTTTTGAGAAACATTTGACAGATATATCAATCTTTTTGCATTGAATGTGTCAGTTGTACTATATATCATGCAAAATCTAATTAACATAATGATTTTCTTCATTAATAACATACACTTGATAAAATATTTTTTTATTTGTACCTTCTATAAATTTTGAACTTCAATTGTCTCTCTCGGTATAACTGAATCATTAAAATTGAATTCAGAGAAGACTCAACAAAAGTTTTTCATCCATCTTGTGATCTCCAGTAGATACAACATTTCCATCATCATTCTAGAACATAAAATTGCATTACATTATAAAAATAATATACGATTCACATTTTTAACATTTCTACTAGTTTACCTTGTCAGGTATATCCTTTGATTGTTCTTTCGGAGTTTTCAATTCATCACCATCTGTCTCATTCTT